>NW_021703780.1:39710279-39732253 GCF_005190385.1 Monodon monoceros
GAAATGAGATTATGTTAGGTGCGTTACTGCCTGCAATTTTCTGGAAGTTAGTAATGTGTCTAAGATATATAGCTTGCTAATCAGGATTTTCCATGTTGTAGATTATCACCATAGATAATTGATTTTTTTAAGAAAAATATTTCCAGAACTTTAACTTGGAATACCTAGAATATATCTACCCCTACTATACTGTTGGCAGTGAGATTGGAAACTTGCTGGACACCACGGGGAGTGGAAGGTAAGTAGGGGGAATGGGGATAACTCCTCCAGCTAGAGCTTTGCAAATGCACATTTTCTCCCTTGTGTTTGTCTCTTCCCCTCTTTTTAGTGCCTGTCCAACATTTATATGATTATCTACTAGAAATATCCGTTAGACATCTTATTGAACTCTCAAATTCATATATTCGGAGGACAGCTTCCCTGTGGTTCCTTCCTCCCCCGACCCTTCCACATTCTCCTTGGAGGGCAGCTTCACCATTGACCTGGCCTAGATCCTGTCAGTCACCTGGTCCTGTGGACTTTTCCCTTCTGTATATCTGGAAATCTGTCCCTTCCTTCCAACTCCCACTTTTGTCCTCGTTCTTTCTCTGAATCAACTGCAGAAATGTATTTCTGCAGGTCTGCCCATATCCAGCCCAAGTCAGAGTGACCTTTCTAAAACCCAAATTGGGTTATGTCATTTCTTCTGACAACCTCAGTGACTTACCCATGGCCTTCAGGTTTCGATCCAAACTCTTTATAATTGGACCTCTGCCTTTTTGTTCAACTTCCCTCATTAACCTTGTCTATATGCTCTCTGCATTCCTTTTTTAAAGTAGTTTGTTCCCTCAGTCAATGGTCCATTCTTTCATTTGCTCATCAAACATTTATTGGCCACCTATATGGGTCAGGCACTATGCTTAAGTATGAGGCAATCAACGGAACCAATCCTTAGACCTTTCACTGACCTTTCACACTCTTAATCAGGATCAACTAGGTTATATTGCCGTGACATTTATCCTGAAATCTCACTGTTTTAACACAACAGAGTTTTATTACTTGTGATGATGCTTATCAGTCATGGGTTTTCAGAGGCTCTGCTCCACACAGGAACTCTCTTCCATTCAAGGGGTTCAGGCTTGTAGCTACACCTGCTGGAACTCACAATGTTCTTGGGCACTGGAACAGAGGAGGAAGGAGACTGGATGGGCTTCTCCCTGTCTCAGCCCAAAAGTGACACGTGTCCCTTCTGCTCATATTTCATTACGCAAAACTAGTCAAATGGTCCCACCTAACAGCAAGGGGAGGCTGGGTACCGTAGGCAAGAGCATGCAATATCTAGTGAGCATTGTGGTCTGTAGCACAGTCACTGAAATATAATTGGTCACCTGACTTATTGTCGGTCTCATCCATTGAACTTTATTTATTGGCTGAGTTGGGTCTTCGTTGCTGCATGCAGGCTTTCTCTAGTTGCGGCGAGCAGGGGCTATCTTTGTTGTGGTGCGCGGGCTTCTCATTGCAGTGGCTTCTCTTGGGGAGCACGGGCTCTAGGCACGCAGGCTTCAGTAGTTGCAGCATGCGGGCTCAGTAGTTGTGGCTTGCGGGCTCTAGAGCGCAGCCTCAGTAGTTGTGGTGCTTGGGCTTAGTTGCTCCGTGGTATGTGGATCTTCCTGGACCAGGGATCGAACCCACGTCCCCTGCATTGGCAGGCAGATTCTTAACCACTGTGCCACCAGGGAAGTCCCTCATCCGTTGAACTTTAAGTTTCTCAAGAGCTGAGGCTGTATCTGCCTTGCTTTGTATCCTAAGCACAGGGTCATACAGTAGGCTTCTGATGATTTTTTTGTTGAATGAGTGTCCTTGAACTTGGATTCAACTCAAGTCACTTCCTTTAAGAAACCTTCCCTTACCATCCCCCTACCACCCCCCTGCCAACCTGGGTTAGGTGTCTCTTTCCATTGTCATTGTGGTATCCTGTGCATACCTCAGCCATAGCACTCCTCACCCTGTATTAGTACTTTTTTTTTTTTTTCTCCTCTGTCCACTAGATAATCAGTTTCTCTAGGTCAGGGACTATGGCTTTCTTTTAGAAATTCATATTTCTAAAAGAAATAGGAATTTTATATTCTTTTGAAAATTCGTATTAAACAATTTTAAAGCAATTTTTTAAAACCTAAAAAATAAAACATTGGGCTTCCCTAGTGGTGGGAAGTGGTGGAATCTGGGAAGATTCCACATGCCACAGAGCAACTAAGCCCGTGCACCACAACTACTGAGGCTGCGCTCTAGAGCCCGCGAGCCACAACCACTGAGCCCACTGCCACAACTACTGAAGCCCGTGAGCCTAGAGCCTGTGCTCTGCAACAAGAGAAGCCACCGCAACGAGAAGCCCACACACTGCAACGAAGAGTAGCCCCTGCTCGCCACAACTAGAGAAAAGCCCGTGCACAGCAACAAAGACCCAACGCAACCTAATTAATTAATTTAAAAATTACTGAGAATTCCCTGGCGGTCCAGTGGTTATGACTCGGTGCTTTCACTGCAGTGGCCTGGGTTCAATCCCTGGTCGGGGGACTAAGATCTGGCAAGCTGCGTGGTGTGGGCAAAAAAAAGAAAAAGAAAAAAGAAATAAAATATTACTGTTTTAGCTGAAGCCCTTTATGTAAATCTCCCCACATTTCTTTATTTTTTCACTACACCCTTGTCCCTAATCAATATAATGATTTTTCTGTGTCCATGAGGATACTAAGTTGTCCGAGGAGGACCACCTATGTCATGAATCCAAGAGTTCATATATGGATGGGTGTGTTCTGTGGGTTCGTTTCTCCATCTCTGCAGGGTTATCACCTATCTTGATGAAAAGAGCTTCACAAGAGGTCTGATACACTTGGTTGGCTAGTCCCCCAGTTTGATCTGCCTCAAAATTGCAGAGGTTCTAACCTCTGCATCTCCTGTTCCTGGCTCATTGTAATGCCTAATGAATATTTGTTGAATAAATGACAAAATTTTTTTTCTTAGTGTGTCATTTTCAGAATCTCTTAGGAGCTTTGCCATTTATTTCTTTTTAGATAATTTGTATTTAAAAATCAAGCTTCAGAATAAGAATTTACTGACCAGAACACCACTTACTGTTTTGTAAGGTAGGAGGGAGTAAACCCTCTGGCTAAAATAAAGAATATTTTGTTTTGGTTTTTGCAGTAAATTTTCAATGGGTTGTCAAGGAAGCTTACTGAGGAGAAGAACTATTTGCTGGTAATAGTGTTTGCTTTGAAGTATGACTACGAAGTAATGCAGCTCTCTTCCTCCAGCTGCAGTGTTATATGTAGTCTTACCTCATATAGTCATCCTTTGAATGTACAAAGCAATAACACTGGCTAGATTTACTCATTAATATTGCACATTTACTGATATTTAGAAATTAAATTATACTCTGTGGTACAAGTTTGCTTTTCTTTGCTTTAGCTTTGAAATGTCCCTTTAAAGGTCTTTCATTTGGACTATAACCTAATTGGATGGCCCTAGTCAGCCTTTGAAGCAAATGCTTAGGTTTAGAATGGCTGGTAAACACTTTGCCAAGAAGTGGGAAATCTCTAGGAAGAAAGACTACATGTTGTTATTTATATAACAAATCAGTGAAGGATTAACCCATTTTTCTACTTTTTCTTCTTGAATCTCCCTTACAGATTAGATAGATATGACTTAAATGCCATTGTCTAGAGAGTCTTTGGAGGACTTTTTAAAAACTTTTTGGCTTGAATTAACAAAGATGGTTATATTTGGGTTTATTTTTCTTTTGATAAGGAATTTTTGAAAATGTAAGATTGGCCACAGTTCTCGAGGAGAATGGGTATGGCAGTGATCCCCTTTTTCCTTTATGGAAATGATGTAATATAGTAAAACTAAGGGTAACCTGAGAGGCCACTCCTCCGGAGTGTAGACTCTGAAGAAGATAGTGGTGACGCTGACTACTTTAGCTTGTAAAAAACTACTGTGATCCTAAAACTAGTTTTATTTTATTGAGCTGAAGTTCACATAACATTAACCATTTTAAAGTAAGTCCGTGGCATTTAGCAACCACCACTTATGTCTAGTTTCAAAACACTTTTCGTCATTCCAAAATAAAACCTGTATCCATTAAGCAGTTACTCCCTATTCTTCCCTTCCTCCAGTCCCTGGCAACCACCAATCTCCTTTCTGTCTCTATGGATTTACCTATTCTGCATATTTTATATAAGTGGAATTATACAACATGTGACTTTTTAAGTGTGGCTTTCACTTACCGTAATGTTCTCAAGCGTAACATTTATGTTCCTTTTTATGGCTGAAAACTAATCCTTGTATGTATATGCCATGTTTTGTTTATCCATTCATCCATTGCTGGACATTTGAATTATTTCTGCTTTTTGGTTATTGTGAATAATACTGCTAGGAGCATTTGTGTCCAAGTGTTAGGGTACCCGTTTTCAATTCTTTGGGGTATGGCGTATACCTGGGAGTGGAATTGCTAGATCATATGGTAATTTTATGTTTAACTTTTTGAGGAACAGCCTAACTTCCACAGTGTCTAAACTATTTTACATTCCTACCAGCAGTGTATGAAGGTTCCTGTTTCTCTACATTCTTGTCAGTACTTATTATTTAAAAAATTGTAACCATTCTAGTGGGTGTTAAGTGGTATCTCGTGGTGGTTTTACTTTGTACTTCTCTAGTGACTAATGGTGTTGATCATCTTTTCATGTGCCTGTTGGCTATTTGTATATCTTCTTTGGAGAAATGCTGTTTGTCATTTTGTCCTTGAGTTGTATGAGTTCTTTATATATTTTGGGTACTGGACCCTTATCAGACGATTTGCAAATATTTTCTTCCATTCTGTAGGTTGTCTTTTCACATCCTTGATAATGCCCTTCGATGCACAGAAGATTTTAATTTTGATGAAGTCTAATTTATCAAAAATTTTTTGGTTTTGTTTCTCAGGCTTTTGTTGTCATGTCTAAGAATTTGGCCTATGTTACCAAATCCAGGGTCATTAAGATTTACCTGTTTATAGTTTTAGCTCTTACGTTTAGGTTGTTGGTCCACTATGAGTTAATTTTTGTAAATGGCATGAAGTAGGAGTCCAACAAAGACTCTTATTTAAAAGCATAATTTCATGAAACCTCCACATTGTACTTTTTAAAAATTAATTATTTGGCCGCACCTTGTGGCTTGCGGGCTCTTAGTTCCTCAGCCAGGGATTGAACCCAGGCCATTGCAGTGAAAGTGCCGAGTCCTAACCACTGGACCGCCAGGAAATTCCCTCACGTGGTACTTTTAATATCCCTTGATTAAATATATATACACACCAACCTAAAACTACTGTGGATTTTATATTATTTTAAGCTATTCCATGTTCTATTAAAGCAGAGTTTATATATATTTTTTAAAAATAGTGCTTGTAAGTTTAAGACATTATTTTCTCAGTCCATGGGCTATATATTGGTGACTGTATATGGATTCATGGATTTCCTTCTTATATCTTTTTTTTTTTTTTTTTCGGTACGTGGGCCTCTCACTGTTGTGGCCTCTCCTGTTGCGGAGCACAGGCTCTGGACGCGCAGGCTCAGCGGCCATGGCTCACGGGCCCAGCCGCTCCGCGTCATGTGGGATCCTCCCAGACCGGGGCACGAACCCGTGTCCCCTGCATCGGCAGGCGAACTCTCAACCACTGCGCCACCAGGATAGCCCACCTTCTTATATCTTGTGGTCCCCTCTAAGGGGATCTGCAGATCATAGATTTTGTAGAAGAGCATCAGGAGAATCTATCATGGCAAGAAGAAAAGGGATTAAAGGTGAAGAAAAAGGTAGAATTTCCAAGGGCTCATAGTTGCAGAGACCTTAAGTGGGAGAGAGAATACTGGAAGGTAGGTAACTGAAAGTTAGTGGTGGGATCTGTGAGCGCCAGAGAGGAAGGAGTGATTTCTTTCAGGCAACAAAGATGACTGCAGAGTAGAAGTTAAGTGCTGGGGAGTGGAGGGGTGGGTGGGGAATACGGTTTGGAATAGGGCCTGAAGCCCAAAAGACATCATCAGAAAGTGATTGTTTAGGGAGCAATTGAGGATTCCTTTAGTTTTGGAAATAATGCCAACCCAATGCTACCTCTGAATTAGGAGTAAAGCTAACTTTATTTAACATCTGTCCTAGGGAGGGTTAAGGAAAAGAAACTAAGGAAATTCTAGATTTTATTTCAACCATGACTCCAATACTGGTTAAGTTTGAATTAGTAACCTATATTCTGTATCAATATTTTGTGTTTGTTTGGTTTCTTTTCATTTCTTTTTTTAAAATTAATTTTATTGCAGTATAGTTGCTTTACAATGTTGTGTTAATTTCTGCTGTACAGCAAAGTGACTCAGTTATATACATATTCTTTTTCATATTCTTTTTCATTATGGTTTATCACATGATATTGAATATGGTTCTCTGTGCTATACAGTAGGACCTTGTTGTTTATCCATCCTATATATACTAGTTTTCATCTGCTAGTCCCAAACTCCCAATCCTTCCCTCTGCCACTGCTCCCCCGCACCCTGCCCTTGGCAACCACAAGTCTGTTCTCTATGTCTGTGAGTCTGTTTCTGTTTCATAGATATGTTCAGTTGTGTCGTATTTTAGATTCCACATATAGGTGATATCATACGGTATTTGTCTTTCTTTCTGACTTACTTCGCTAAGTATGATAATCCCTAGGTCCATCCATGTTGCTGCAAATAGCATTATTTCATTCTTTTTATGGCTGAGTAGTATTCCATTGTATATATATGTACCACCTCTTCTTTATCCATTCATCTGTTGATGGACATCTGGATTGTTTCCTTGTTTTGGCTATTGCAAATAGTGCTGCTGTGAACATAGGGGTGCATGTATCTTTTTAGTTTTGTCTGGGTATATGTCCAGGAGTGGGATTGCTGGATCATATGGCAACACTATTTTTAGTTTTTTGAGGAACCTCCATACTGTTTTCCATAGTGGCTGCACCAATTTACATTCCCACCAACAGTTTAAGAGGGTTCCCTTTTCTCCGCATCCTCTCCGGCATTTATTATTTGTAGACATTTTAATCATGGCCATTAAATGTCATTTCTTGATAAAGTTTCCTAGTAAAGGAATTCCAGTTTTATCTCAGCTGAAAGAATGACGAAAAGAAATCTTTCTAGTCCTCATGTCGGTGAGAGAGTTAGGTTCTCAGCACATACTTAGAGCTTAGGGTGATGTGTAGTATCGGCCTATGGCCATCTAATGGAGCAGGAACTGGGGCACACAGGAGTGAGAACCTTGGAGGGAAAGTTGGGACTGTGGTGCCAACTAGGGCCAAGGCCAGCTCTTCATAGCACTCACAGGCTCATCAGTGACAATCTTTGTTTTTTGTGTTTTTTTGAGTGTCTTTGTCAGCTGTGTGTTCAAAGGGCTTTAGAGAAACGAACAAAGGAGAGGATAGATTGGACAACTGAGTGAGAGTCTGAGGGGGGAACACATAATGGCCACTGGTTCAGATGCCCTTCTGCTTTTACTAGGCAGATTGTCTGCTTTTTCATACAGAAATGAAAGCTACTTTTCAAGAAGTGATTTGGAGAGGTATCAACAAAGAATGGATCTTAGGTATTTTTTTGTGGTGTTTAAACTCTGAATTTGTATGAATGTGTCTTTTTGAGTTTTTAACTACCCATGTGACCTCTGTGACTTTCAGGTGCTACTCGTGAGCAGTAGTCGCCATCCAGACCGATGGATTGTCCCTGGAGGAGGCATGGAGCCCGAGGAGGAGCCAAGTGTGGCAGCAGTCCGTGAAGTCTGTGAGGAGGTGTGCACTGCGAACAAAGGGCATGGCTGTACCTTGTCATCATGAACCTGTCATGTCTGTGTAGTTCATTAATTTATCACCACTCACTGAATGAACAGACTCATGATCACAGAAAGAAAGCACTTAACAGTTACCACATGCCTCTTTGATTAAAGGGGCAGTCAGGTTGTGACATGGTGATGTTTATCAGGCACTCTGTGCAAGGGGAGGGCTCATAGTAGTGACCGTATGTGATTATACCAGACAGTCCTTTGTGATTTCCTATGGATCTCTTCCCACACTGTCTCTGTTACCTGTGGCAGAAGATCAAGAATCAAATAGTTCATCAGCCCATAGAAATAAGAGGAGTAAGCAGTATTGGTATTAATGGCTTATTCTCATTAACCTTTGGGTGAGGAGGAGGCAGCCCTTGTTCTCCTATGCTCCTTGGGTCCTGGCAATAGAGCAGTGGCTAAAGCAATACTTCTGTTAGCCAGAAGTTGTTAATGGTGCACCTTGAGAGACAATAGTATCTTCTTTTTTATTTGGTCACATGATATTCAACATATATATATTGAGTTCTTGGGCCATGCCCAGTATATCTTACTAGATACTCTAGAATAAACAGTCAGAAGTCAAATCTCTTGGTTCCCTTACTTCAAGGGCTTAAAATTTTGTTGGGGAAACTGAGAAACAAATTGCAGTTCAAAACCAGGAGGAAGGAACTAATGTTTCTCCATAGCCTCTTGTGGCAATACCACGCTCTGCTCTGCTTATGCTAATCTCCTTTAGGAGTCCTAACTCAGTGGTGTAAGTTTTACCACCCCCATTTACTTGCCTTGGCTACATAGTGCTTTTTAGATCCATTTCCTTGTTCCAGAAGGGACTTAAGACTGACTCTAAGGACATAAAGCAGAGTTTAGAAAAAGTCTAAATTCTGCATTTCTTTTGGGTCAAGCCCTTGCTGAAGTCTTCTTTGACTGATTTTACTTTGGAATACCCAAGGAATTCTTTCCTTGCTCTGAAGTCCTGCAAACTTGTGTTGACTTGTGCCACTCTCATTTTATCATATATCTGTGTATCTATAACTAGATTGTAACCTCTAAGGACAAAGATTATATTTCCCATTTTAAATCCTCCCTTCTTGTGCCTAGTACACAGCTGGGTGAATAGAAAGTAATTAATACATGCTTCTATGACAGATGGAACATAAAAGTCCTGAAGAAATACCCCAACTGGAAATTATCAGAGTTCTTCCTGGAGGATCTCAAAGGTTTGACTATTCAAATAAGTGTGGTAGGGCCAATTGGTGGACCTAAGCTACATAATTTTGATTTCAATCCAGTTGGCTTCTGTGAGTTCTGAGGTACCTAAGGCAAAAGTGATGTTTGACAGAGTTATTGCGGCTCTGTGGATTCAGACAGGTTGTTGGAAGACCTGAAATAGACTGATGGTTCTAGAATAGAGAGGAAGGAAAAAATTCAGAGACCTTTGGGCAAAACTTGCTGCCTGGTTTAGAAGTTTTGGGTGAAGTGTGACAGCTTTACCTCTGTAGAGCACATTTGGATTTGGCATCTGTCTCAGGGAAACTTATACCCGTTGTTGTTACTATTGTTTCGTTGAGTGCTACAGTCGAATTGTCCTTGGGTTATATAAGTGCAACTAAGATGTAGAAAACTAGATGATTGCAATAGGAAGTACGTAAGGGAGTTGAAAAGGATATAGGGTTACCCTTTTGTTTCCTGGAAATTACATACCATCCTTCAGTAGGTAAAAGGGGGAATAGAGTGGAGAATAAAGTGGAGTTGGGACATGAGAAGGTGAACAATGCAGCACAGATAATTAAAGTATACTTTTCATATGGTCAGTATCTTACCTACCTCCTGTCTTAAAGGGAATCCCAAGCTTGAAATTAAACGCTGCCTGCCATTCTCAGCCCTGAAGAATCCTGCCTGACTTTGAGCAGATTTTTTACTCTCCAGTCAAGAGTCATATCATACCCTGTTCTTTATTCCAGCATTATTGAGAGAATAAAGAATAAGGTACCAAATAAACCAAATATTCGTACAAACAGTATAAATTAGAGAAATGTGTCATTATAAAGACAAACATTTCCATGGCTTACATCAAAATAAAATGGAGGGGGTGGCTTTTCTAATTCCACGTCTATCAACGGAGAATAAGACTTGATCAGAGAGGATGTAGGTAGATGTTTTTTATTACCCTTGAAGGGTAGCTTTTGTAAGCAGAAACCACTGTTCAGGGGTTTATTTCGTTTTCAAAATGTTATGACTTTTTAAAAGCACACATTCAAAAACTTTGTTCTTTCCTAATGCTTGCAGATCTGATTGCTATATTTATAAGCATAGGAGATTTTTAAGGGGCCTTTGGATAATGCTTAGGCCAGTTCATTGAAGACTTTTAGATGTTTCAAATTACATTTATAAATTTAATTAATTTGATTGCTTTTTAAAGAACGTCAGTTGTCTGACTTTAAAAAAATGAAAACCTTATGAGGCTCTTCAGCAAAAAGTCCTGTGAATGTCATGTATTAAACTTATAAATAAGATGAACCTTAAATACTCCCATAGTGTATATAAACTTACTGAGATTTTCAACTTAAAATCACAAGTCAGAAATAAGTTATTCAGTTATACTTTCAAAGTTGAGGTTACCGTCTAATAGGCCAAATTCTTTTAAACATTAGAAAATCATAAAATATGTCTGGTCTCCTTCATCTTTCCTGTTAAATGAGGCCAGGACTCAGGGGTGGCCTGTTAGGAAAGGTCGATCCAGTTCACTGCAGCTCAGTCAAGACTATAACTTCACAAGGCTGACTAGCGGTCATGGAATCCACGTGGGTGGTGATGGGTACTGAGTGAGCCATCTGTAGTATCTGGCATACTAGGCTAACTTTGTACTTCACCCTGAAGGTCTCTTCCTCCATGCAGTCTTCATGATTCCTCCCTGTAGTCTTCATGATTCCTCCCTGCAGACTTGTTCTCCGTATGTGTTTCCATTGCAGTCTGTACTTCTAGCATCGTATTTATCATGTTTTATTCATATCTCTTGTCTAGTTGTCTTCTGTGCTAGACTTTACACTCTGTGTAGCCAGGTACCATTCTTTCTTGCTCACTGTTGAATCCCCAATGCTTAACACATAACAAGTGCTGAACAAAATAAGTGCTGCAGTTTTTGGCGTGACCGCTAGAGCAGCCACATAAATGCAATTGAGGTAGGCCCTTTTGGGTTGTCAGGAGTAGACATAACATCTACAGGCCCCTCAGTTAGTTGAGGGAGAAGAATATGGCAGTATCACAGCAGCTGTCCAGCCAGGCTGTGCAGAACTGGAAACTTAGGTCACAGAGCACAGGCAGGCCTTGCTCGCAGTGGGTGGATGGATGTGGGAACGCACTGTAGCTCAATAGCCTGGTCACCATACCAGAGGCCCAGTGCCTCTCTTCCACTGTGGAGTGCTGCCTTTCTAATGTCTTCTTAGCCTCCCAGCTTCTGCTTACCACTTTTTTTTTTTTAATTTATATTATTTATTTATTTTTGGCTGCGTTGGGTCTTCATTGCTGCAAGCGGGGTTTCCCTAGTTGCAGTGAGCGGTGGCTTCTCTTGTTGCAGAGCACGGGCTCTAGGTGCGAGGGCTCAGTAGTTGTAGCACGTGGGCTTAGTAGTTGTGGCTCGCGGTCTCTAGAGCGCAGGCTCAGTAGTTGTGGCGCACGAACTTAGTTGCTCCGCGGCACGTGGGGTCTTCCCGGACCAGGGCTCAAACCCATGTCCCCTGCATTGGCAGGCGGATTCTCAACCACTGCGCCACCAGGGAAGTCCCAGCTTACTACTTTTTGTTTGGTGTTTTTCCTCCCTTGTGCATCACTAACCTGTCTGTTGACTCACTCTGTCTGTGTATCTCACATTCAGCCTTCCTGAGAGAGGACTTGATCAGTTTTGCCTACTTACAACCTTCAGAGCTGCCAGGCCACATCAGTTTCTAGCCATTTTGAAGATGTCTGCTTTACCTTTGCATCAGTTGCTGATTTCTTATTCCTCTAACTGAGCTCAGAGTGGCAAGGTCATGTGCTATAAAACATGACAGCCTGGGGCTTCCCTGGTGGTGCAGTGGTTGAGAGTCCGCCAGCCCACGCAGGGGACACGGGTTCGTGCCCCGGTCTGGGAAGATCCCACATGCCGCGGAGCGGCTGGGCCCGTGAGCCATGACCGCTGAGCCTGTGCGTCCGGAGCCTGTGCTCCACAACGGGAGAGGCCACAACAGTGAGAGGCCCACGTACCGCAAAAAAACCCACAAAAAAACCATGACAGCCTGTGCTTAAGTACTGCCTGCAGCAGCTGTACCAATGGTATGTAGTAAAAAGATATTTAATAACACAGGGAAATATTTGTAGCACATTCCTAAGTGATCAAAGCAGGTTATGAAACAATATTTATGATAGAAAACCATTTAGTGGGGAAGAAATATGTGTGTCTATTTGTACAGAAAGAACAGGTAACACTACTTGTACACTTATTATGTGCCAAGCTGTGTTTAAGGGTTTTGCATATGTCGCCTCATTTCCTCACCAGATCCAATAAGGTAGGAACTGTTATTATCTACATTTTACAGGTTGAGATTCAATGAAATCAAGTAATTTGTCCTGGCATACCAGGACAAATTGTGCCCAGCTAAATGTGCTCAAGTGCTCAAGGTAAGATTTGAATCCAGAACATCTAGTCTTAGCACCCACACTCCTAATGCCTTGAAAGAATGCCCATCAGATGTTCACAGTGGTTATCTTTGGGTTAGCTCTTAGATTATCAAGTTTTCTACATTGAACATATATTTGTTACTATAAAAATTTTCTGTATAAACGTGAATGGAATGAGGTTATTAAGTAGTTTATCATGGCATTGTCAGTCCTAGATACCATAAAACTCAACCTGTTCTGAAGCTTTGTTCAACGCAGCTTAAAACTTTTAGCATATTGGCTGAATCTCAGAAACAGATAAATCTGTAGCACTTGAAACATTACCAGTCACATTTAAAGGGCTGAACTTCCGTGGCAGTCCAGTAGTTAAGACTTCACCTTCCAATGCAGGGGGTGCAGTTCTTCCCTAGTCAGGGAGCTAAGATCCCACGTGCCTCGCGGCCAAAAAACCAAAACATAAAACAGAAACAATATTGTAACAAATTCAGTAAAGACTTTAAAAATGGTCCACATCAAAAAAAAAAAAAAGCAAAATCTTTAAAGGGCTGGAATATTCCCTTTTTGAAACTAGCTTCCATTTTTTAGCTGCTTCTAGTTAAAGTCCTATTGTAGTGACCCCTCAAAGGGATGAGGCTTTCTCCCAGGACTGACCATGGGCCTTGGTAACAGTGCATCTCTAGCAAAGGCTAGTATGAGCCAGCCATGTGATGCTCTCTGTAATAAAAAAGAAAAGCACTTCTTTGTGTGGTTTTCAGAGCTATTCTTTCTTGCTAACTCAATGGGAAAGGTAAAACTGCTGGCTGACAGGGAAGAAAGAGACGCTGGATCTGAAACTGTTCTGTCCTCTCTTCAGCTGTTATGTTTCCATTTCTTTCATCCATTCTCACCTCAGCCAAACCAAGAATGTTATCACAAAGATACAGTACATCTGAAAACAGAAACAGGAAAATATTATGTGCAAACTTCAACTGCATTCTCTTCAAGGGTGACAAAGATGGGTACCTTCTGCCTTTAGAGAAATGTAGCCAGTGATAACTGAGAGTGTGGCCAAATGCCAGTTCCTTTTATCTGCTGCCTCATGTCTGGACAAGGTCCATATCCATATCCATTTCTAGCATATAAATTATAAAGATTTTGTAGGCAGCCTGATAATTAACCTGTGACATAGGCCTAGCTTTAAAAAAAAAAAAGGAACCTGTTCTCTGACTTCCTCACTTGTGTCCTAATATCACACTTCTCTGCTGCTCCTTTGTCTTCTACCACCTGTTGCTTTGCCACATAAATTCACCATCATGGAAATTTTTTCAAGTCAGTGATGTCGCTTTAAACTTCCCTGTACCTTGCTGCCCTCCCTCAAGTTTTTGGGTTTTTTTGTTTTGTTTTGGTCTCACTGCGCAGCTCATGGCTTATATTTCCCCGACCAGGGATCGAACCTGCACTGCCTGCAGTGGAAGCATGGTGTCTTAACCATTGGACCACCAGGGGGGAATTCCGTTAAGTTTTTGATACACTGTCTTATGTAAACATTTCACAGCATGTTTGACTGAATTCACCTTCATTTAAGATAGTTTTTTGAACATCTAAATGCTTTAATATAGTATCAAGGATCTGGTTGCCTTGAGCCCAGAGCTGCTTCCTGATTATCTCTAGCCTTACTAATCTTATTTATGTCAGCCTATCAAGAATTTATTGTAACCCTTCTTGATCTCATTTGTATTTTCAGATAAGACCAGGGAAAATGCCATAGTGAACTTTATTTTTAAAATCTATACCTTCTTATCCCAATTTCTGTACTATGTGTTCCCTGTCCCTGCAAAAAAAAAAAAAAAGGCTGTACTCTCTTTTTTATGTAACATAGCAACCAGAAGGCTCCCGTTGGTATCTCAGAACTGTCTCTGACAGGGAAACAGTGTTTCATGTCTCTTGTTATATGCAAGTAGAACACTTGAAAAGCCTGTGACTACTTGGGAATAATTTGAAATACAGTTTTGTCAGCCTTTTTCTTAGCTCATAGTGTTAGACTCTGTTTGGAGTGGAGAAAAAAGTGAAGGCTCTGGGGCTTCCCTGGTGGCGCAGTGGTTAAGAGTCCGCCTGCCGATGCAGGGGACACGGGTTCGTGCCCCGGTCTGGGAAGATCCCACATGCCGCGGAGCGGCTGGGCCCGTGAGCCATGGCCGCTGAGCCTGCGCGTCCGGAGCCTGTGCTCCGCAATGGGAGAGGCCACAACAGTGAGAGGCCCGCATACTGAAAAAAAAAAAAAAAAAAAAAAAAAGTGAAGGCTCTGTGTGACTGTGTTGTATTTTCATCTTTACTTTTTGGCCCAGCCTAAACAGTTATGAATGGAAGGTGGGGATAGTGTATCACAGAATTTATTAGGGAAATACGTTAATTTTTTTTTTATTTAGAACTTTAACCACAAAATATATATCATAATATATTAAGAATAATTTCAGTCATTTCAACATGATAAATAAAACAGGGGGAAGTAATGTAGACCAGGGGTCTCCAGCTCATAAGCTTGTAGGGAAGCAGTCAGGCAGTTGACGGTGGGTGTAGCTCTGGTAAAGTGGGGAGAGCCTACCCTAGACCAGAGACGGTCCTCTTCAGGCCCAGCCGGTAGTTTTCATGTGGCAATTAAGACGCAGTGTGACTGTGCTGTTTTAAGAGAAGCATGAAAGCTGGATTTATTTATATATATATATATATATATATATATATATTTATAAATTTATTTTATTTTTGGCTGCATTGGGTCTTCGTTGCTACACGCGGGCTTTCTCTACTTGCGGCGAGCGGGGGCCACTCTTTGTTGCAGTGAGCGGGCTTCTCACTGCGGTGGCTTCTCGTTGCGGAGCACAGGGTCTAGGCCTGCGGGCTTCAGTAGCTGTGGCTCGCGGGCTGTAGAGCGCAGACTCAGTAGTTGTGGCACACGGGCTTAGTTGCTCCGCGGCATGTGGGATCTTCCCGGACCAGGGCTCGAACCCGTGTCCCCTGCATTGGCAGGGGGATTCTTAACCACTGCACCACCAGGGAAGCCCCAAAAACTGGATTCTTATGTGAGATCTCCTGATCTTTCAACGTAAGCAACTAATTTTTTAAAATTCGTTTTTAAAATGTCAATCAAATAATATACGCATAGTAGATTAAAACAACAGCAGTAGTAGTACTAAAAGGCTCATAATGGAAAACAACCAAAAGATGTGTTCTTAATTAGGTGGATGATCTGTTTTGCAGATTTTTACTTTATTTTGAACTGAGAAGCTCCAAGCTCTTGGAAGAAGATAGTTTTATTTTTTAGTCTCCTAAATGATAAATGAAGGCAAATAAAGGTTTTTAACCTTGGGAATACTGCATTGTTTAATAGAAATGTTAATATGAGAAAATATATCCAGATGTAAATTACTGTAAATCAAGAGAGATCACAAACCAACCCCATTTGTTTGTTGAAAAGCAGGCTTTATTTAGGTAGCATTTTCTGAATTTCTATTATTTAATTTTTAATTTTAAAAACCACATGAAAATGAATTATTAATAATAATGTACATGTATGTTATATGCACCTATAGATTTATCTTTAAAATTGATTTAAGGGAATTCCCTGGTGGTCCAGTGATTTGAATTCTATGCTTCCACTGCAGGGGACCCAGGTTTGATACCAGCCAGGGAACTAGAATCCCACAAGCCACGTGCCAAAAAATTAATAATAATAAATTTAAAAAATTTTTTTCAAAAGTAGGCAAAGGATTTTTCTATGGTTGAAATTTTTCAAAATAAAAAGTTCAGAAGAAAATAAGCTTAAACACTTATCATTTGCCACCTACACTCAAAGTCTTCAGGTGGAAACCACGAAGTACAACAATGATGGATGCCACTTTCCCCAAGAAAAATTGTGTTTTTATAAGTACTACCATGTCTTTATTTTTACTTGGTAAAAAGATAGATATTTTTAGCTTCTTTGGTCAAAGCATTATAAAATGTAAGAGTCATGTCTCTTAAGGCATTATATTTAATTATCTTATCCTGGTAATTTATTCTTTTTTAAGAATTTAATGGGAAATGTGCCTCAGTGGTAAAACATTTCAGGAAAACCTTTGTTCACCTAACATGGGGATACATGTTTGTGTGTGGCAACATGTTTATTCTGTGGTCCTAGAAAAGCATATACACAGAAATATAGCAAAAGAAGTTAAGAACTTTTCCTTAGAAAAAGTCATTTTGAATATATAAAATGATCAGAGAAAACATACCATGTCTTAGGTGGAAAACCGTTGGTGTGAGGCCGTTTTATGTTAGAGTACAGATTGAATCCCGCGGATCTCTGGCAAAGGCCCTTAAGTAAATCCGTATTGAATCTCCTGTTTCTGGCAGCTGAGAACTTAGAAAGGGCCTTTCCTCTCAGTTACAGTTCAGGGATGAAAGGAGACCTTGGCATAGACACTGCCTCCAGTGAAGGGCTTGGCTGAGGCAGCTGTGATAATCCCTGTGCTCAGTTTTTGCTCTGTGCTCACATGACCGAGAATGTAATTCAACTCTGGCCCCAGAGCAAGGGAGGCCTCTTTCTCCTTTCAGAGGAGGACTCCTCTCTGCTCCTAGGCTGCCTCGAAATGGTAAATGGCTACTCCTAGGTTACTTCCACGATGACTTCTGGAGTCAACCTTAAAATGATTGAGAATTTTTAGTGACTGTCATTTTGGCTTTTGTAAAAATACTTAATGGATACTCTTGGCTTTATGAAAAGTGTTATTCAAAATGTTATTACATATTTATGTTATTGACCTTGTTTAAATACACAGGTGCGTTTTTTTAAAGTTTATTATTTATTTATTTAATTTTGGCTGTGTTGCATCTTCGTTGCTGCGCACGGGGTTTCTTTAGTTGCAGTGAGTGGGGGCTACCCTTCGTTGCAGTACGTGGGCTTCTCATTGCAATGGCCTCTCTTGTTGCGGAGCACAGGCTCTAGGCGCGTGGGCTTCAGTAGTTGTGGCGTGTGAGCTCAGTTGTTGTGGTGCATGGGCTTAGTTGCTCCGCGGCATGTGGGATCTTCCTGGACCAGGGATTGAACCCATGTCCCCTGCATTGGCAGGTGGCACTGCACCACCAGGGAAGTCCTACACAGCTGTTTTTGACTAGGAATTTCCATTAGAGCTATTTGTAAAAATTTTAATATTGAGAATAGAAACAGTATAATCTGAACAGGACTCTTATTCTGAGGGCTTTTAAGTGCTCACTCTAGCATTTAGCGATGCTATTAGTGTAGCCAGTTTGATTACTTAAGTAATTAAGCTGGTGACTACTTCAGCTCACCATTTTTCTGGTTATAAAAGTAATACATGCTCCTAGCAGAATGAAAAGCCAGACAGTACAAAGATGATGGTATGTTACCATAGTTCCTTGGCTGATTAGTTTTTCTCCAACTATTTAATTAAGAAATTTTACAAACACGTAAGTAATGTTTTAAAAGAGTGAAACAAACACTGTATATCTCCTTCTAGGTATAATATCTGTTGACTTGTTGTATATTTGCTTTATCTCTCTGTGTTTATATCCATACCCTTTTTTTGGCCATTCCGTTTGAAAATAAGCTGTAGCTATCATGGCACATTACCTCTAAGTTCTGTTCTTTATTTAGCATGCATCTCTTTAGAATAAGGCCAGTCCCCTACATAACTATATACCATTGTCACACCTAAGAAAATTCATAATAATTCCATAACATCGTCTAATATTTACTCCGTATTCAAATGTCCCCAACTATCATGAAATGTCTATTATATCTGTTTGTTTCCTCACACATACAATTGGAGGTATGTCGTTTCAGGCTAAATGATATAGATATATTTATACAATAAATAGAACCATAATCTCAGCCTTTTCACACCCTGCTCACTATGATGCTGACTTTTTAAAAGAGTCCAGGATCATTGTCTGATAGAATGTCTCATATTATGGTTTTGTTTGATTGTTTCTTCCAGGTGTCTTTTAACTTATTTCCTTATCCTCTGTACTTCCAGCAACTTAGTCTAGAGCAGTGTTGTCCAGTGGAATATTCTGAAATGATGGAAGTGTTCTATATCTGCGGTGTTCGGTGTGGTAGCCACTAGCCATATGTGCCTATTTAAATGAATGAAAATTAAATAAAATTTAAAATTCAGTTCCTTTGTCATACTAGGCATATTTTAAGTTCAGTAGCTACATGTGGATAGTGGCTACCAGTTTGAATAGCACACGTCTAGAGGCTTGATTAGATTTAGGGTAAGCATTTTTGACAAGTTGCTGCATAGGTGATGTCAAGTACTTCCTAATACTTAATGTCATGAGGCACATAATGTCAGGTTGCCTTGCCATTCGTGATAAAACGTTTGATCAGGTAATAACTGACAGTCTCTCCATTGTAGAAGTACATTTCTCCTTATGTAGCAAAATTGGTAAGTAATCTGTTGAACAGTTCTTCCAGGCTATATGAATCTCTTGTCTCCCAACAACCCAACATTTTTTTTTTTAAATTTGTTTATTTTTGGCTGTGTTGAGTCTTTGTTGCTACACGCGCGGGCTGTCTCTAGTTGCAGAGAGCAGGGGCTACACTTCATGGCGGTGCACTGGCTTCTCATCTCAGAAGCTTCTCTTGTTGCGGTGCACGGGCTCTAGGCACGCGGGCTTCAGTAGTTGTGGCATGCAGGCTCAGTAGTTGTGGCTTGCGGGCTCTAGAGCGCAGGCTTAGTAGTTGTGGCACACGGGCTTAGTTGCTCCGCGGCATGTGGGATCTTCCCGGACCAGAGCTTGAACCCGTGTCCCCTGCATTGGCAGGCGGATTCTTAACCACTGAGCCACCAGGGAAGCCCCCAGCAGTCTTTCAACTAACAGTTTTAGCATCTACTGCTGAACCTTACCAAATCAGATAAAAGAGCAGAGACTGAAGAACAGTGATTTTCTAATTCTTTTTTTTTTTTAAGCTGAAATTCTTCTTTAAAAGAAAGCCCTCTTCCTCCTCCCTCCCCACCCCCCTTTTTCCTTATTTTAAATAACCCCACTGGAGTAATGGATTGGTTGGTTAGGACTCCACATTTCCACTGCAGGAACACGCGTTCAGTCCCTGGTCGGGGAACTGAAATCCCATGTGCTGTGTGGCACAGCCAAAAATATATAAATAAATAAAGTCATTGGAGAGAGAATTATCATATAAGTAAATAAATAAGTAAATAAATAGCCTTGGGGGGACGAAGTTGGACTGGAAGGAAGCCCCTGGGAAATTTTGTTTTATATAAATTTTTTTTAGTTTTTTACAACCCCAGAGTCTGGGCAGAAACGTGAAGAGATCAAGCAGTTGAAAAAGTCAGTATTTAAAGTGCTTAATGGCATAGCCATAATCCCCCGAGGAATTCTAAGGGGATATATTTGGGTTCAGAAAGATCAAAATTAGCATTGCTGAAATTTTGTTCTGTATTGTCTTCTTGGGTGCAAGGAAATGAAAGCAAAGCCATCGCTGGGGGCAGATGACAAAGCTTCAGTTACATTTTTTGTTTTTATTTTTGCTTTTTTTTAGGCTTGAGACTTGATCTTGTTCTTCAAATAATTTTTTTTTTTAATTTAAGTTAGAATGATTGATGAAGATAATGTTATTGGGGCAAGGGATGGTTCACATGGAGATCATCAAGACAGTTTACTGTTTCCAGATGACTAGATTAATCCTTAAAGGAGTATGAATAGAAGTAATCCATGAAGAATCGTCAAATGTGCTAATCTCCCTGAGAACTAAAGAGTATTGCAGTTGGATAGATTTATGTGAACTCTTTTATTGGTGATGCTGACACAGTTGTGTATTTAGAAACAGTTATTGCTGCCTCACAAAACCTAAAACAAGAATAATCATGTTATCTCATAGTTTCTGTGAGACATGAATTCAGACAGCATGCAGCAGGGATGGCTTGTCCATGTCTGGCGCCTCAGCGGGAAGAATCAAAGATTGGGAACAGAATACTGTTGAGAAAAAAGCTTGAATAACTTTATCTACTAGGCTTCCAGGACTCAACACTTTTCTGATTTTTCTCCTCCATCTGAGTTGTCTGTTGATTCCTCCCTGAAGGCTGAATGTCCTGAAGTTCAGTTCTTTGTCTTTTCTTTCCTTGTCTTTCATCTACTCCTTGGTGGTCTCATCCAATCTCAAGGATTTAAATATAGTAGGTGGGTAGTTGGGTTAATGGGTAGGTAGGTTGGTGGATGGGTGGATGGATGACCCATCCATCCCCAACCACAGCTCTCCTTAACCTGCCTATTTGGTATTTCCATTGGGATGTCCAGTAGGCATTTGAAATTTAAGATGTATAAAACTAAACTTGTGATCCCATTATCTTCTCCCAAGACTGCTGCTCCTCCAGCAGTCTTCTCCATCTCAGTAAATGTCACCTCCATCCTTCCAGTTGCTTAACTCAAAAAACTAAGAGTCATCCTTGATTTCTTTCTTTTCTCACACCTAGTATTTAGTTCATCAGCCAATTCTGTTGGGTCTACCTTCAAAATACATATATGCAGAATCTAACCACTTCTCACAATCTCTGTCTTTACCACCTTGGCCCAAGCCACTATCACCTCTCACCTCAATTCCTCTGGTCCCCCCTGTACCCTTACCCCTTTAAGTTTATTTTCAGCACAGCAGGCAGAATGATCCTATTTTAAAAACCTGGTCAGATGATGTCACTCGAAGGCCTTCTAAGCCTTAGAGTGGCCTGTGATCTGGCTTCCTCTGGCACCTCATCTCTCACTCCTCTCTCTTGATCACTGTGCTTCACCCACCATGGTAGCACCCTTGCTGCTCCTCCAGCAACAGACTTGCTGTTCCTTCTGCCTGTAATCACCGTGGTATATACAGTCTTAGACATTGAATCTAGAGTAGAGAGCCTCCATCCTGCTGGTTTTTCCAAATGCTTTATATAGTAATTGCCCTTTATTGGTGAAGAAATACCATAGTATTGAAGATGGGAAATAAACAGTTTCAAAAAACAGATATAATGTGTTTGTACTATACCCAGCAGGTCTACACATTTACATCTGTGCCAAATGAAATACCTTTTCCATCTGTCTACCTGCCATTCTTGCTCATTTAGAGCTCTTCCATACTAAACAATCCAGATGAGGTGGCAGTTGTTCATTTCATTTGGCTTGATTTTTCTTTCTCTTTACTCCTTTTTGGGGTTGAGGAGTGACTTGAGGACATAAATGGGCTGTCTAGGATGCCATCTGAACAGCCAGTTTTATCAGTTTAGAGATTTGGTAGGGCTCCATGTCAGGCCCTAGAACAGATATGGTTTTGGTTTCAAAGTAAGTCATAAAAACACTAAAAAGGGCTGAGCTTTTGAAGTGGTTTTTTAGAATGGAGAGGGAGGCAGTTAAAGAAGGGAAGAGTATCATTTTCAACCAAGAGCTCCTCCGTGACATGGTTTCACTGAAATTTATGAGAGCTGAAAGAAAGACGATCGACT
>NW_021703780.1:39732263-39783423 GCF_005190385.1 Monodon monoceros
ATGGGGCAGTCAGGGACACAGAAGCCACCTGTCCCACCCTTTTCAGGACAGAGCCCTCTGCCCCAGCCCAGCAGAATTAAGTCTGCAAGCCATCCTCCAACTCTGGAATCCACAGGAATCATGGAATCATGGCAGGCAGCCCTTGGGATTCAGGTTCTCCGTCTGAATATCTTTTGCAAAGTCTCTCCCCTTGCTTCCCTATGACAGCTAAATGACAAGAGGCCAGAAGGCCTCTGGGAAGGGTGTCACGGGGGCAGAAAGACACTCTTAGGCAGCTCTGTCCTCATGCCAGCTCGGCCACTGACTAGCTCTAAGGTCTCGGGCAAGACACTGAATGCTTGAGCCTCAGTCTCCCTCATCTGTAAATGGTGACAAGACTTACCTTGTAGAGTGTCACGAAAACTAAATGAAAAATGTACAAGTGTCTAGCACTGGGCTGTGATCATTGCCCACCCCCTCAGATGATGCAGAAGAGGGGAAAGGATCCCCCTTCCCCCTAGAGGGAACCTACAGCCTCTACCTGCAAACCAGACTCCCTTCAGGCTGCCTCCTAGGGAGAAGGAGTTATGTCCAGATCTCGGAACCCCAGAGATCCCTGCCCACTGGTGCCGCTGAAATTTTAATAAGCCCGAGACAGAATAAAAAACTGCTACATAATGCATAGAAGCTGGGCAGCAAAGGCACGTCAGCTATGGTTTCCCAAGGCGGCTGCCTAGGGGCTCTTCGTGGTCCAGTAACCCAACACCCCTTCTCTGACCCCCCCACTGACCACAAGCTAACAGGCGGCAGGGGTGGGCCTAGGGAACGAGACTAAGAGGATGAGCTCCCCACACACAAACTGTGGGCTCTGAAAGAGGCAGCTGAATTCCACCACCCGTCAGACTCCTCACGGGTCCTGAGGGTCAGTATAGGCCTCTCCACCTACAGATGGGGGGCGGCACCCGGGGCCCGGTGGACACAAGCTGCCTGATGTGTAAAGAGCAAGGATCGACCTCAACTGCTTTCCTCTCCTCTGCCCCACGAAAGGGAAGTAATGGGGCTTCACCAACAGCTGCCCCTTACATGGGGAGAGATGCCCCTCTGTGAGAGAAACCTAAGATCTCCGCCATGTAACAGGTGGTCCCCACAGCCTGACTGGCCAAGCTCCCCGGGGTGCCCACAGTGCCAGGCTGGCCTTTTAATCCCACGGGACCTTTGTGAGGGGGCAGAACCAAGGCTCTCAGTCACTCTGCCACCAACTCCCCAACATTTTAAGCTTCTTGGGCTTCCACTACCTTTTACAGAGCTGGGGCAAAGCCCAATCCAGGGCCACTCAAGGAGGCCCGTGAACAGTTGCTGGCCCAGAAACTGTTACTGGCCTGGGATGAGGAACTACAGAAATGTACAGTAAGTATTTAGAAACCTTCATAGTAAATTTCACAGTAAATTAACAAAAGACTATCATGTGCAGTGAATATAATAACAAAAAACGCTGGGCTTCCGTATGTAAATGTTCACGTTTCTACAATTCATCTTTACTGTTTCATAATGCACTGGTCCACGATGAACTGGAAATAAAGGGTGGGTGGTTTACCACAGTGTATAAGCACTGACTGGCCTGCGTGACTACAGGGTCACTTCTGGCTTGGACTTTCGGGCTCGGGCTCAGGGCTCCCTTGGGCTGCACTTCTCTCCCAGACTCTCAGGCACCAGGGATGCATGTGTGGGGTGCACGGATGTGTGGGGAGAACACACGTGTACAGGAATGACGCTGCGCCCTGCCAGTCCTGCTTTCACCTGCCAAGACGCCTGGCACCTCCCTAGCCCAAAGAGGTAAACCGAGGCAAAGGTTTGGACACCCACCTGACTCCCTACCAGCGCCGTCCCGGGACTCACCGGAGGCTGCTTGCGCGGCCTGCCCCGCCCTCGCTTCTCAGTGCCGTCCTTTTCCTGCTTGGAGGCCAAGGGCTGGCTGGACTTCGAGCTCGACTCGCTCATCTTCCCTTGTCGGCAGAGCAGGTGGAGGAGCGACGGCTGGGATGCTGGGAGGCGGGAACAGTTGTTTTAAACAAAACCTCTTGCTTTAGCCGCCTCCTACCCCCTCACCACTCCCACCCTCCAAATGCCCGGCAGGAAACTGCCTGCTCCCAGGGGTCCCCGCGATTCCCACCTGGGCCGATGGGGGCATCTGCTCAGCCCGGCTTGCAGCCACAGGGCGGGGCTGGGCCGTTGGGCCTAATCAACTCCTTATCTCCTCTTCAGAACGGCTCTTTGTCGTCCTGCCAGCCCCACAGGGCCCGGGGCCCAAGAGCCCAGCCAGCCCAGTCCTGCCTGTGGGTAAGGCCGCCCTGGCAACGGTGTGGGTGAGATGGGGGTCCTCACACTGCCAAGGCCCCCTCCCTCCACCAAACTGCCCCTTCCCTTCAAGAGAAAACCAAGCCTGGGTAGCTCGCAGGGAACAAGGGAGGAAAGGTAAGCAGAGAATGAGCCCTGGGCATCTGGCAGCCATAGACATCAATCCCTGGCCCACCTGCCAGAGCCCCACCAGTTCTTTCCGCTGCTGTCTCCCTGGGTAAAAGCCTTGGGGGTTCAAAGATGGGGACGATTTGGGAAGAAGGGTGAAGGGGGTTAAAACCGCAGTGGGTGAGGTGGGAGGAGGAAAAGAAACCCAAAGCTGAAAGGTGAGTCTCCTCTTCCCCCTTGCCTGCCCCCACCCACCTGGAGTCAGATGAGATCTTTCTCTTTGATGCCTCCTTACATGAGGGGCAGGGACTTGTCCAACTGAGAGGGCCCCACGTAACAGATGCTAGCTGACTCCCTGAAGCCCTAACAGGGCTGATCCTAAAAGCTCCTTGGTCCTTTTCTAGCATCTCCCCTCTCCTTAGAGGCCTGTTTGGGCTTCATCAGCCCTACTAATATAGAATTTACCTGAAACGCCCCTCTACAAGGAGTATTTGGGAGTCTGTTCCAGAGGCTGAGAAAGGACAGTGAGGGCCCTCGCACCCCCATCTCTGTCCTCCCCGTTATTATCCCCAAGTTACAGATAGAGACGTGTCCTGGGAGGCCTATGGTTCCACACCTCCCTGATAACCAATCCCTGGCTGCCCTTGGCAAAGGGTGGGCCCAAGTGGCTCCACTTCTGAAAGCCCCTCAATTTATAAAATGTGGATAATGATAAAGCACCTGCCTCACCTACCTCTCCAGACTGCGGCAAGGATGAAACCAAGCAAAAGTTAAAAACGCTTAAACAACAGAAAGCTTCATTCCAGATCAAAATGAGAACTAGAACGTTTGAAAATGACTTTCTTTCCCCTTTTCAGATTCAGACAATTTCCAATTTTAACCCAATGAGAGGAAAGACTGTTCTTGCAAACTTGTGATTATTAGAGGGCCTGAGGCCCCCGATCCTCAAGTACTGAAATGCTCCAGACGGCGAGACTTTGGTAATTATTCCATTTTATGATATTTCAGACTTGAAGACCCTTTTAAACAAGGTGGTTGGTGATTTATCCTGCTCCATCATTAGTGGCTTGGCCTGCTCTGTAATTGCAGACAGTGATTAGAATCTTATATTACACCACAGGTCCCCCTTCAAAACTAAACATCACAATTAATCAGCTAAATGAGTGCTGACCTCACATGAGGTTTGCTGGAGGCCCCCTCGGAGAGGTGGTTCCAGTTGGGCAAAGCCAGCCCCTAATCCCATAAAGCCTGGGCCAGCCTGCCTGGGGATCCTGGTGGGTGTCCCTGGTGTTTCCCCCCACCTCTTGCTGCTGGGGACCCTTTAATCCGCTCACCCCAACCCCAGATCCAGGACTCCAGAGAAGGCAAGGCCTGAGGCCCTCTCTGGTGAGACTAATAGATGCTTGTCTCTTCCACCTGTTCCTGAACATCAGAGAGGCCTGGCTTGGCGAAGCCACGTTTAGGGTCCAACTTCAATCCTTCAGTTGGTAATAAGCCCTTTCAGGCCTCAAGCCTGTCTCCTCCACACACTGTGCACGCAGTGTGAGCTCCACAAATGCTGAGGCAATCTGCAGGAATGACTCGAGGAAATCATCCTGGAACCACCTTGTTTTCCCCAAAATAGTAGCCCAGAGAGGGCTGATGAGTTGCCCAAGGTCACAGAGCAAGTTGGCGAGTAGGATGGAGTGGGTTGCTGGCGACCCTTCTAGCCCGCCACTTTCCTTACCCGTCTGGGGGCTGGTAAAGTCCCTGTCGTCCCTGCTGCAGACCCGGGGCCCAGGGTGACTCTGCAAGTGTCTGCGCCCGGCGGTTGCAGGTCGGCCGGCGGGACTGGGGGCTAGAGCGCGGGGGGAGGGGCGCAGGCCGCTTTCGCAGGCGCGGGAAACCGGTGCACCCCGACCGCATGCACCGCCACGAGGGTGCACCCGGCCCCACTTCCTGCCAGAGGGGGCACCCAAGCCCGCCTTGGGGCAGGAAACCTGGCGCGCGCGGGGGAGAGGAAGAAAGGCCACCTCCCTCCGCGCCCTCCCCGCAAAATAAAGCCCCAGAAAAAAAAATTGAAACGGGGAGTCAAAGGAACTAGTTCCAACAGAGCCCAGCAAAGCAGAGAAACCAGTTTGTGGGGGCGGAAGGCAAGCCGGGCCCTGGGGGCTGAAGAGGCGCGGGCCGGGCCAGAGGTGGGGTCGGGGTGAAGCCCCAAAGCCAGGCCGGCGATTCGGCCTCATCTGCGGAGGGGCGCCAGGAGAAAGGCCGAGCTGGAGTAAGGCCGAATTGCGGGGTTCCTGCCCATCCCCCTCACTTCTAGAACTTCCCCAGGCTGCAGGGGCCACCCGGCCCCCCACTCTCCCCTGTCGCCGCAGCCCGTTCCTCTCCCCGCCCCCCACAACCCAGGCCCGGGCTCGGGCTCGGGCGGGAGCGGCGGCCGCGCGAGGTGCACCGGGCTCCGCCGGGTGCACAACTCGCGCTCGCCGCAGCAGCGCGCCCCCTCCCCCACCGCGCGCTTTTCCCGGGTCTCCGCCCCCCGCAGGGCACCCGCAGCGCGGGGGAAGGGGTGCCGGTGCCCTCCCCGCGCCGCCGGGCCCCGCCGCCCGCCCCCGCGCCGCGCGGCCCTCCCCCGCCGGCGGCTCGCGCAGCCCCGGCCTGGGAATAAAGCCGGAGGCGCGCGCTGCAGCCCCGGGCTGCTTGCAGGAGGGGCGGCGTGCAGCGGGGGCGCGGGCGCCCCCCTCCGCCGCCGCCGCCGCGGGCCCCGGGGACGACTCACCGCGAGCTCGGCCGCCGGCCTGCGGTGCGCGCTCCGGGCTGCCGGGAGCGACGGTGCTGGGCGCTGAGGACCGGCCTGGCTCCGCCGCCGCCGCCGCTGGTAGCAAATGCGGATCTGAAACCGGGAGAGAGAGCAGAGGCGCTCAGAGACCGCCGCCGCCGCGTGCTCGCCGCCCAGGCCCCCGCGGGGTATTTATATGTCACATCCAGGCGGGGGGAGAAAAATATTCCCCCTCCCCCGAAGGATGGCGAGGGGCAGGAAGCTAGGCACGGCCCGTGCGCGGCCTCAATAAATAAATAATTTAATTAAATGATAGATATAAAAAAAAAGGAGCCACCGGAGGGGCCGCGAACTCACGCCTTCTTGGAGCCGCGCCAGGGCCAGAAATAGCCCGGGCTCGGAGTCCCAATTAGAGAAGCGCAGCCCCGGCTCAGGGGAGCTTAAAAAGAGCGACCCAGGGGCAGGGGGGACGGGCCCGCCCGCGCCAGCCGTGTCACTGAGGGGGCGGGGCCATGCAAATGAGCCCGGGGATTTAAAAGGGCGGCCGCCCGCCAGCCGCTGCCGCCGCGCGGGTGGGTGTTGAGTGTGGGGAGGGGCGAGCGGTGTCGGGCTTCTGGGGGCGGGCGCGCGCGGGAGGCCTGGGCTGGGAACCCGAGGCCACGGCCCACTTCCCACAGTCCCGGCCGGGAGACGTGGGGAGGTGTTTAGAGGGGTCACCAAGGAGTTCTTCGGGCGGGGAGAGGGCGTCCTTACTGCATGGAATGGGGGTCCCCGGGAGAGTCACCTCTTGGGGCCTTCCGGGTGTGTGGGCTTGGCGCCGGCGGGGCGCGTGGATGTGGGCGGGTGTTGGTGCTTGCGGGGGTCCGTGCGGGCGGCAGGGGTGGAGAGAAACGCGCCGGTTGGAGAATTTCGCGGCCTACCCGCCGCTCCCTTCACCTAGGTACGCGGCTCCTAGATTTTCCCTGGGCGGACAGGTGTCAGCATGTGCATTTCGGTCCCAACCCGCGTGTGGCTGACTGGTGAAATGCAGGTCTTGTGAAATTCAAACGTGAAACTTGTGAAATCCAGGGTTTAAATTTATTAATGGGCCCGAGTGAACCATAATCAAGGTGCAGCCTTCAAGCGAGGCAAACGATTGGCTCCTTTGCAGGTAAACCTGAGGGAGGGTTCATTCCTTTAGGTGACCCGGATGGTGTTTTGGAGACCAGCGATCCCTCGTGGTACCCTGGCCCCTTCCGCTGTGCCTTTTTTTAAAAATAAGAAAGCGTTAGCCGGTGGTCGCCTGGAAGCACTTTGAGGGCAGGAACTGGATCTACGCACGCCGTACCCGCCACGCCCGGCGCAACAAAGACTTGTACAAACGAGAAGGAAGCCAAAGTGGGAAGATGGCGGGGAGGGCGGTGGGAGAAGAAAGGGCGCTGTCAGGCGCGCCCTGCAGGCCGGGCCTGCACCTCCCCGCCCCTGGTCCCAGAGGCGGCCTTCCACACCTCCCGTGGTGCAGGGAATTGCAATGCGGCCCAGTGACACACGGCTGTGACTCTTGTTTTTCCTTGCTCCCCTTCTTCCTCCCTGGCCGTTGGAGGCCCCGGCCCAGCCCCCTCCTCAGGGGGCGAGCCGGCGGTGGAGGGGGACGCCAGGAAAACCCTGAGCCCAGCGTGGAGGCGGGGTGGGGAACCAGAGGGGCCGGGCCTCCTAGTTTCAGGAATGTTTCAGGAATGTTTCCGGTGGGGGTGGGGAGCGGGGCTGGGCGGGCGCTCGGGCTGGGGGCAGCACGTGCTCGGCCGGGTGGGGGCGGGGACGCCAGGGCGGGAAGGCGCTGGGGGCCAATCCTGTGGGTTCAAAGAGGAGGGCGCGGGCCTAGGGCCGGCCGGGGCTAAGAGTGGGCCGAGAGGGCGCCCCCAGCGCGCCGGTTCCCCGCCGCGCGCCCAGGTGGAACGTAGTTTCTGAGAAGTCCCCAGGCTGCCCCGGAAGGGGAGAGGAAGTCACCGAAGGGCGGCCTGAAGGGAGAGGAGGGTGGAGGGGGAACGCGAGGGCGAGGCTGGGGGAGGGGCGGCCTGCCCCTTTGTCTGGAGCGGGGGTTGGGGCGGGGTGGAAGGCGCGCTGCTTCCTCCGTCTTTGTGCCCTGCCTGCAGAGCGCGCGCGTAGTAGGCCGCGAGTAGGTTTGGCTGGAGGGCCTTGAGTTGCTAGCTCGAGAACCTCTGCAGCGTTGAGTGGAAGAGCGACCCTTAGGCCCTTACCCTACCTGCCTGGGTCACAAGACCCTGCCAGCAACCCGGGCGCCCACGCCTGGGCCAGGGAGAGCCCACCCAGAGCCGCGCGCCCCTACCCACAGCCTTCCCCAAGGCCGCCCAGGCTTCCAGGCCCGGGCTCTGGGGCTGGCGGCCTTTCTAGGCCCCTCCCTTGGGCGCAGCTAAGCTCGGAGCAGCTCTCCCTGGCCTTGTGAGGCCAGTGGTAGCCCTTGAGAGGGAGGGGAGGTGGGGAAGAGAGAGGGCCTTCCGTTGCGAATGGGCTGTGGGAAACTTGGCCAACTTTTTGGCCCACTTCTAACGAGCCGACTTGATCTTATTTTTCCTGCTCTTATTTTCCCCTCGTCCTGATTTCTTCACCGACTTGTTTGTTACCTTGTATTATGTCTGTGTATTTTTGTAAGCCACCTCAAACCCTCTGGAAGGAGGCAGGCATAAATTTGTAGGCAAACATATCAATAGTAGCTTGCTTCTCACCCACACCCTTGATCACCCACACCCTTGAAATCCAAATAACTCTACCCACTGACCCCCACCTCCATTCTTTCTGGATTGTAAATGCCCCAAATTGACTTCCTTTTTTCCCCTCTTTCAATAAGTATTTATTAAGCAGAAGGGTGAATGACAGGGATAAAGATGAATAAGACATAGTCCTTGCCCCAGCGAATTTCATGTCTAGAGGAATCAACCAGGAACACACCAGAGAAAGCTGAGTAACAATTGCAGAGATGCCATGAGGAGAAAACATTCAATCATTCATTCATTATTTATTGTAGGCCTACTGTGTACCAAAAACTAGTTCAAACTCTTAGGGTAAAACAATGAACAAACTATGAAATGAAATAGAGTTTCACTGAAAGAATGAAACAAGAAGAGTTCCCTACACTCTTGAAACTTGAATTAGGGGGTTATGTGCTTTAAGAGAGACTTGGGTGCTACAGGAGGAGAGAGGATGGGAACTGGTGGGGAGGGGCTGGCGTCAGGGAAGTCTGGAGGAGATGGGCTTGGGCAGGCTTTAATGGGATTTGGGTAGGAAGGGGCTGGGTGGATGGCCTCGGGGGGACAGTCTGGGAGAAGGAGCAGTTCTAGGCCTGGGGCATCAACCCCTTTAGTCAAGGCCTGAGGAAGGAGTCCAGGGAATCAGCCATATCAGGACTAGTCTTCCCCGCGGGACGCATTTTCTTACATCAGAGTTGGATTATACAGTTATCACAAGGACAACCCAGTGAACTTCAGTGAACCCATCAGGAATGTCCAGGGAATGGGGAATTCGGGTCAACTGTATTTTTCAGGACAGCTGAAGGTTAAGCTCATTTTCACTTGGGCTGTTGAAATTCTTCCCAGTGAATATTAGTTCTTTCCCTGCCTTACTAAGTGGAGTAGCAGGGCCTAGCGATCTCTCAGTTGTGGCTTGGAAATGTGGAGGTTTTGGTAGGTTGGGGTGTCCCTTAGCATTCTGTGGGGATTCGTGTCTCGATTCATCTCTGCAGTCAATATATTTGCTTATCAGTTTACCTCTTGCTTTTGAGTCAACTGTAGCTCTTAGGAGAGTAGAGGAAAAGACCGGAGTGATCATTCCATTTAGTGACTGAGTTAGTCAAGGTTTTCCAGAAGGCATGGGGATGAGATGTGATGAAGTTCTGTGTGTCCAGCCCAACATGGAAGGTAGACGGGAAGAGGTGGGCAGAGGAGGAACAGGAATTATTTAACCTATTGTCCAAACCAGGAAACCTTTTAAAGTAAACCTGTTACTGATGAAAACTATACATACAGAAAATGCACAAATCCTTTGTTCAGTTCAATGCATTTTCATAAAGTGAGCACCCTTGTGTCCCCAACATGCAGATCAAGAGACAGAACATCTCCAGCCTCCCCTTATGTCACCACCGTCCCAACTTCTAATAGCATCCTCTAGTTTCACCTTTCAGGTACACTGTATGGATGGAATCACAGGTTAGGTACTCTTCTGGGTCAGTTTCCTTTATTCAGCGTTTTGTCTGCAATTCATTCATGTCATTGCACGTGGCTGCAGGATGTTCATTCTCATTGCTGCATAGTTACGTGGTGTGAATGTACCACAGTTTAGATATCCATTCTGTTGAAGGACATTTCGATAGTTTCTGGTTTGGGGCTGTTACAAACAGTGCTATTGTGAATGTTCTAGTGTCTGTGTTGGTAAGTAGATGTACAAATTTCTGTTGGGTACATGCCTAGGAGAGGAATTCCTGGATCATAGGATATGTATTCCCAGCTATTAGAGACAAGCAGAGCACTTAAGAGCAAAAGGAGGTACTATTAATAGTTGTGAACAGACTAGGAACGTGAACCTGACCTGGCCCATTGCAACTGGGGTTGACCAGGACCATATCAACAGGATTGGCCTGGGTAAGCCTGATATAGGGTCACCCTAGTGCACAGTGACCACTCTCCTGGAGAGTCACCCAGCTACTAGTACATCTGGTCATCTGGCAGGATCCATCCTCCGGGCCCTGCTGACCACAGGCTCTGCTGCCAGGAAGCCTGGCAGGGCCAGAGAGGGAGGAGGGCCTTTTCTGCTTCCAACTTTCGAGGGAAAAACTCTCCAATGAAAAGGACGGCCCAGGAGACGGGCACCACTCTGCCCTCCTGCCCTGAGCCAGCAGCCCACCCTGCATGGCCCCAGGTTACCATGAACTTCATCAGCTACCTACTTCAGGGCTGGAACCCAGGGAAGCCCGGCTCCCCGCCAATCTCGGGGAAAAAACCTGAGGAAAAGGGGAAGTTGAGGAGCACATACTAAATGCATATGTTCTCTCAGATCCCTCAACCCCCTACCAGGTCAGTAATGCTATTGCCCCCATTCTACAGCTGTTAAAACTGAGACTCAGGGAGGTTAAATAGCTTGGGATTCTGCCACTTTTTCCTCCACTGCTTTTTCTCCCAGACTGGGTAGGCTTGCGTCCTTCTCCCAGCCTGGCAAAGATAGGGGATGTGGCCTTGAACAAGGTAGCTACATTCCCTGTCCTCAGGGGGCTTACTTTGAGTGACCTGGGGAGACAGACCAGTACATGGCTTCATCAGTGTGGTACCCTCTGTGATGGGTGCCTGGGGAGCACAGGGCAGGGGCCCAGGGTGTGGTGGAGCATCCCAGGAGGCCTTGGAACCAGGTGAGGGAGAGAGCAGGGCATCTGACATACAGTGGGCTTGGGGCTGTGACAGATATGGTGGTCTGGCATTCGGCATCTTCCCCACTCCTTTGAAGCTACAGTTTGAGATGTGAATTAGGTTTCCCTTTGAAAGAGTGAAATTTTGAGGGAGGAAGCAAGGGGGCTGTGGAGATGTGGGGTTTTCTGCAGAACATCCGTCATCCAGTCACCAGCTTTGTGAGGGTCTATAGGCAGGAATGGTGGCAGAGGGGCCTCCTACCCCTGGATCACAGCTCAGCCATGCAGGTGGGGCTTCCTGATTTCCTGCCCCCTGGATCAGGATAGAGGCAGGCAGTTCAGCTTGTGTTGTTCCATGAGGCTCAGCCCAGAGTTGGCTCCTCCAGTTCTTCCAGTGGTTTTGTAAGCACCTAATTCCCAGTATTAAATATTAAATCTCTTTCTACCTAAAACGTAAGGCATGTCCCTCCTCTGCTAGGAATCCTCCCGGGGCTCCCATCTAAAACAGAGTGAGAACAATTTCCTCACAAAGGCCCTGCAATCTGCATCCCCTCCATCCTTCTCATCTCCTACCTGTTGTTCTGTTTCAGCCACACAAGCCTCCTCGATATTCCCCAGACCTGCCAGGCATGAGCTCACCTCAGGACCTTTGCATTTGTCATTCCCTTTGCCTGACATGCTCTTCCCCTAGACAACCTCAGGGCCTGCCCTCTCACTGCCTCAGGTCTCTCTGTTCAATATTACTTGTCCATGATATTTAAAACTGCACATCTCCCCCTACAGTCTCTCACCCACTTTACCATGTTCTTCTTTTTTTTTTCCCCCTGTAACACTTACCAGTTTCTAACATGCTATATAATTAACTTTTCTATTGAACTGTTGAACAATAAAAGTGATATGTATTGCATTTTGTGCTGGTTCTCCCCACTGCAAGGCTAGCGCCATGAAGCCAGGAAATGTTATCTTTTGTGTTCACTGGGTATCCCCAGGGCCTAGCACAGTATTCAAGCTCACAAAATGTGTTGAATGAAGAATGATTAGCCAAAGTCATCAGCAGAGGCCAAGCCACAGGGCAACAGTTTAGGAATCTGTCCCCAAACTTCAAGGCAAAGAAAAGAGCAAGGAACCCAGCAGTTCACCATGGTAGGGACAGAGTGGCCCAAACTGAGTGGGACAGGGCTTCTGCACCTTACAGAGACACCTGGTTTTTGTCTGAGTCCATCATTATCGTGTGATCTGGGCCCAGACTCACTTCCAGCGGTCATTACCTTCGGATTTTATAGTTTGCCACCAATCGTGGGAAACTGTTTTTTTCTCCTTGGTCTCAGGTTCAGTCAGCAGGAGCTGGCAGCCACCTGACAACCATCTTGGTCCTTTGGCTGGGGCAGACTGGCTGGGTTGCTTGTTGGTGTCTGGGCAGCGGTGGCAGCTCAGCGGACTGTGCTTTGGGAGAGTGTAAGGTTTACACTTTGCATGGAACAAAATAGTTTCCCTTTTGTCTAAGGTTCTTTCTGACAATGTCCAGTGGAACAGGCTGTATGGGTAAAATGCCCCCAAACATGTCACATCCTCCCACTCAGGAATGGCTGAAAATACACTTTTTTGGGGGGCCGTGCTGCAGGGATCTTAGTTCCCCAGCCAGGGATGGAACCCAGGCCTCCAGCATTGGGAGCTTGGGATCCTGGGCTGCCAGGGAATTCCCAGGAAATACACACTTTAATCTTGTGCAGCCTGTGGAAGTCCCGTGCGCGTGAGCCAGTGGAAGGAAGTGTTAGAGCAGCGACGGCAGGCCTGTGACCCTGTTCTCTGCGGGCTGGGGTGTGTTCTGGAGTCCTTGAGGCCCTGCGCTGGGTTTGTCTCCCCCGGCCGCATGCCTGCTGGGGTTGTATGTCCACGTCAGCCCGTTAACCAGCTGTGGGACTTGGGAACTCATGTCCTATGGCTTTAGCCACCTGCTCCTACCCACGTCACACTTTGGGAACAGGCCCTAAGGTTTCAGGAGATTCTCATATGGTCTTTGACTTCTGTTTCTCTTGTCTCTATTCCTTGCCTGCTTTCCAAGGGGGGGATATGTCCTGGGCCAGGGAAGGGGAACACTGACCCCTGGGGCCTTCAAAAGTGACTGTTCTGCATAACTGGCTGCGGGGAGGCTCCCTCCTGCCCAAGGTCGGGGGTTGGATGAGTCCTGCCTGGTTCCTTCAGCCTCTGCAGGGGGAGGCTGCTCTGAATGGGAGATGTGCCCCGGGTCACACAGTGCTTTGTCCCCTCCAGGCCACTCTGAACCCTCACCCCGAACTTTTCTTAGGGTTGAGAGTGTGGCTCTGGGGGTCTCCATACTGGGAACGCACAGGAGGGGCTGCTGCCTGTCTGATCCAGAAGCACATGGGGCGCCGAGGAGGACTCACAGCCCCACGGGCCACGGGCCAGAGTCGACAGGGAAAGGAAAGCAGGGTGGAGGTCGAAGGGCGGGGGCCTGGGCTGAGGAGGAGGTGGGCTGGGGGTGGGGGGAGGAGCCCACACAAGGCCAGGGATTCGCCGGAATCCTCCAGGGCTTTGTTTGGTTCTTCTGCACACCGCGAGCCTCTCACCAGGCCTAAGGGGGCCTTGGCGCTCAGCAGAAGTTTGCTGAATGGATGGATGAATGAGAGCGAAAGGGGCTGGGGGAGGGGCGGAGGAAGTGGGTAGCTGGGGGAGGGGAGAGGGGTGGGGGAGGGGAGGTAGCCACTGGCTGGAGAGCGGAGAAGGAGGGAGGCGGGCAGAGCTGGGCGAGCCTGCTGGTCTAGAATCCGGCCTGGAGGAGATGGCGGCGGGGAGGGGCCCAGCGGCTGCCCTCCCCACCAACGTGGCTTAAAACCTCGTTAGTCCCTGCACCCGGCCTCCAGGCCTCTCACCAACCTCACGAATCCTGGGGGTCATCAGTCCTCTAAGGCCGAGTCCTCACTGTGAATTGAGTAGCCAGCTTCTTTGTTTTCTTACTTTCTTTATTACTTTCCAGCCACTAGGGGGTCGGTGGCCCTTCCCTCTGGGACTAGAATATCTGAGTGGCCCCGTGTGGTGGGCATCTTCAGTCTGTTGGCAAAACCAGGCTTGGACCCTCCCCCCGACTCCCCTCTCCCCACCCTCGCCTTATCTCTGAGGTCTGGATGGCGGGAAATACAGCTACTGGGATCTGGGCAGCTTAGGAGAGTCTGGGGTAGGTCTCTAGGGGTAGAGAGTGAGCCTGTGAGCAGAGAAAACCCAAAAGCTTGCCCTGCAGGCAGCTGCCAGGGACTCCTGCCGGAAGCAGTGGAGCTCGATGTGGGCAGTGCCAGGCAGGAGCTGCTGACAGCCAGGTTTCTGGGTCACCATCCAGGGTGCCCTGCCAGTTCCCAGGCTTTGGGGGTGGAGTGGGGTGAGGGCGGGTAGGCATCCCAAGCCCAGACCCTGCTGCCTCCTTTGTCTGGGCTCTTCTAGGCCCTGCTCCCATCCGCCTCTTCCAGCCTTGCTGGGGCCTCAGGAGCACCACAGTCCCCCAGGAACGGGCTGGTTGTTGATCTTCAAACTTCCCCTGGGCTTGTGGGTCTGCTGCCCTGGAGGTGGGGTATAAAGGTGATCCAGAACCCCTCCCGCTCTCCCTCCTCCACCCCGGCTCCCTGGGCTCTGTCCACAGTTCCTATGCATCCCTTTTTCTGGCAGTTTTGCTCTTCGTGGTAGGGGTATTTGGGGGCAGGATGGCTTTCGTGGGCAGAAATCCTTCTAGTTTCTAAAGAAGGAAGTCATCTTCCCAGTATGGTAAGGTTGGCACCTGGTGCCCCACCCATCTGGGCACTGCCCTTGTTCAGCTTAAGGTGGTGGCTTGGTTCCCTAGAAGTCTACAATACTTTTCTCCCAAGAACTCAAGTACCCATCACACAGTCAGTGAAATTGAGGTTGAAGTATCTTGCTGTGGCAAGGGGTAGAAATGGATAAAAGATGGAGGGTCTGGGCAGCGGGGTTGAGGGCTAGGCTGTCTTTGGTGGCAGTTAGGTGTTGGAAGTGGAGGGGATGTGACTGAGATTGGGAGGCTCTGTGCTGGCCACAGCTGCAGACAGCTGGAGGGGGTGGGGACAGAACTAATCTGATGAGTGTGCGTTACTCCAGTCCACACAGGAGGAATCATGGCCCCATTTCATAGGTGAGGAAATCGGGGCTCATCTATGAGGTCAGGAGACTTGCCAAAGCCAGTGGCGGAGCCAGGATTCAGAATATCTGCTGTCTCACTTTTCTGAATCCTGCCCCACCCCACCGGGCTCTCCCCACCCCCTACCCTGCTCTACTTTTTTTTTTTTTTTTAAATTCCATAGCCTTTATCTGACATCTAGACTCTGCCTCCCACCTTGCCACTTGGCACAGGTGGTGACCGAGCACTCGAAATGTGGCTAGTCCGAATTTAGATGTGATGGAAATACTATAAAGTCCTCACTGGCTTTCAAAGCCTAAGGGTTTTTTTTTTTTAATGTAGAAATACTCAGTTATATTGTGTATATGATAACATTTGGGTGTATTGGATTAATTATTAAAATTAATTTCATGTGTTTCTTTTTACCACTGTAATATCTCACAAAGCATGTGTGCCTCCCCTTCTGTTTCTGTTGGACAGTGCTGGTCTAGATTATTTGCTTATGTACTATTTACTGTCTCCCCACCCCACCCCCAGAATGTCAGCTCTTGGAGGGCAGGAGTCGACATTGTTTGCTCACTGTCCTGTTTTGTTCACGGTTGTATTTCAGGTTTTCAGAGCCTGGCACTGGTTTTTATTATAGGTGTTCAGTAAATATTTGTTTAATTGAATGGAGGGGATCCGATTCCAGGTCAGTCTCAGAGGGTTAGGAGGGGAGCCTGAGGGAGGGTATCTTTCATCCCTATAGGACCCCAGGTTGCCTGTCTCCTTCTGCCACCCCACGGAGATCCACAAGGTGATCTGGTCGGCCCCCAAGGTGTCCTTCTTGACACCCTGCCCCCCACTGCCTCTGGCTGCAGGTGAGCGATGCTGGAAGCTGGGAGAGGGACTGCCCTGTGGACGGAACAGACCGTAAGGGCCACTGGGACCCTAGTTGCTGGCCCCGGCCTGTCCCCCCACCGCCCCCGGCAGGCAGTGGAGTCCCTGCGCGCCCACCCTCCGGAGCCCCGGGCCGGGCCCTCCCCGTGGTGGGCTGGGGGTGTGTGTGTTGTCGTCTGCGGGGAGAGCGTGGGGGTGTGTCCGGCTCGGGCTCACACAAGGTCACTGTGTCAGAGGCGCGTTCCGAACACTTTCTCTTTCCTTGCGATTCGATTGCGGCTCCGAAAGCCCCTTCCGTAGGGACTTCCCTCCGCGCCTGACTCACGCTGCCTCATGCGTGTGACTCAGGCCGGGCGCCGCGCCAGCCCCGCTCTCCCCGCCCGCCGCAGGGGCGGAGGGACGGCCAGCGACAGGGGGCGGGGCGTGCGGGGACGGGTGCCCGGGCGGAGAGCGGGGGAGACCTACGGTCTGGCAGAGGTGGGGGACTGAGGGGCACAGGGGTACCGTCTAGAAGGGAGTGACACAGGAACTGAGCTGGGGGGATGGATGAAAGTCAGCGGTAGGAGAGGCTGACCGAGGGAGACTGAGCAAATGGGAGGAGAGAGAGAGAAAGTGGAGAAGGACACAGAGACAGGAAAGAGAGAACCGAAAGCCTCCGCGGAGGCCCTGGCAGACCGAAGGTGGGAGGATGGACAAGTGACAAGTGAGAGGAAGGGAGGAGAGAGGAGGGAGACAGGAGCGCGTGCGGGCTGCCGCCCCAGAGTCCTGCTAACACCTGGGGGCCGCCGGCCTGTCCTGGGAGGCAGGGCCGAGGGATCACCGCCTCGGAGCCTTGCGCTTCTCTTGCAGCTCCGCCTTCCCAGCTCTGTGACAGCTGGCACCTGACTTCCTGTCTCTGCGCCTCCATCTTCTCATCCGCGAAGTGGGAGGCGGTGGTGGAGCATAATCCTGTCCGCCGCCCCCACCGCGCCACCCCGTGCTTGTTATTCTTCTTCATCCACCCTCTTACCCTCCCCATCCACCTCTGCTCTGACCTGCTCTTTGCCTGGGAGGCTGACGCTTGGCTGCGTCCCTGGGCCCGCCTCTCGGCTGGCTTTCTGTTGGTCAGTACCCACTCGCAGGAGATCCGAGAGAAGGAGAGAAGCTGGGGTACTCCTTCCTCTGCCCTGGCCCTGCTTTGGCCCCTGGTCTGGCTGCAGCTGTGTCTCTCCATGACCGAAGCTCCAGGAACATTAACATCTGCCCCTTACCCTTTCAGCCTTGGGAGTCACGACTTCCTGACATTGTTGGTCCCAGTGCTACATCACCCCTCTCTGATCCCCTTCACCTGCCAGCACCCTTGTAAAGAGCCCCTCCGCTAAAGCCTCTTGAAGCCCCTGGGTTGGGTCCCCTTTCCTGCAGGGGCCCCGACTGCTGCACTGCAGGGCTAGCACTCAATGAAGCAGCACAGCACTTGGCACCCAGTAAATCATAGCCCTTACCGTTATCCTGCACAACATTAAAAAGCACTCGGGGGCTTCCCTGCTGGCGCAGTGGTTGAGAGTCCGCCTGCCGATGCAGGGGACATGGGTTCGTGCCCCAGTCCGGGAAGATCCCAAATGCCGCAGAGCGGCTGGGCCCGTGAGCCTTGGCCGCTGGACCTGCGCATCCGGAGCCTGTGCTCCGCAACGGGAGAGGCCACAACGGTGAGAGGCCCGCGTACCGCTAAAAAAAAAAAAAAAGCACTCGGATACCTACCTATTAGCTCTTTAAATCATCACAGTGAGTCTGTGAAACAAGGGTGGGCTAATTAGCTTTGGCGGCTCATGCAGTTGAGAAGCAACACAATAGAATACGAGTAGTGACAGTGGGCTGTTTCCTATGGGTGATAGGCCAGGTTAGGAAGGGGGCAGAATAACAATAACAATAGTAGTAGCTAAGATGTAGTAATACTTCCCAAGTGCCAGACACAGTTCTGATATATTATTATTAACTCATTTAATCCTTGCAACAACCCTATGAGGTAGCTGCTCTCCTTACTGCCATTTTACAGTTGTGGTAACTGAGGCACAGAGAGGTTAAGTAACTTTCCAAAGGCCACACAGCAGAGCTGGGCTGGAACACAGTCAGTCCGGATCCAGACCCACCACTCTAAACCTCTCCTAGGTAACCCCTTGGGGAGGGGTAGGCAGGGTGAGCACACCTGCATTCCAGGCTCAGTAGACAGCATGGGCAGAGCATTGGAGGGGAAAGAGCTTTTGCTGCGGGTTTCAGAAATAACCAGCCCGTGCTGTTAGCACCTGGGGGAGAAGGAAGCAGCCTAATTTGACAATGAAAGGAAGTGAATTGGAGCTGATCTTGGGGAATCCACCTGTCAGCCAGGGGCATGGACTTTTTTCTGAAGGTAATAGGGCACCACGGAAGGTTTTGAGCAGATGTGGAACAGGCTGGCATTTTAGAAAGGACTACTTTAAAATGCAAGAGAGATACTGTTTTTTCCCTATCAAATGGCAAAGAGCTTTAAAGTGATAATTCCCGATGCTGTCAACGTTTCAGAACACTAAGTGCTCTCACATGTACCTGGTGAGAAGGAGTTGGTTTCACCTTTCTGGAAAGCAGCTGAGCCCTGTGTCGTGCTTGAGGAGGGTTCAGCCCTTTGACCTGCCAATCCCATTTCTAGGAATCTTGCCCCTGACATAATTAGAAAGGGGTCAGGGATTTATGTCCCAGAATCTGAAAGTCATTCCATCATTGATAATAATAGTAATTATAATGAAAGGAAACAATATAAATGTCCAACAGGAGGGAATTGCTAAAATAAATTAAGAGTGAAGTATCACAGAATGTTTTATAGCAATTAATATAATTTTTTCAAAGAAAGTAAGGGCATCAGAAATGCTATAGATTTCTAGAACTCTTAGAAGTAATAACTGAGTTCATCGTGGCTGTAGGGTACAAGATTAACACACAAAAATCAATCGTATTTCTATATGATAGCAACGAACAACTGGAAACAGATGAAAAAGACAGTACTATTTATAATCACTTCCAAAAAAAAGAAACGACAACAAAAAGAAATACTTGGGTATAAATCTAACAAAACATATGCAGGATGTCTATGCTGAAAACTATAAAATGTTAATGAAAGAAATCACAGAAGATCTAAATACACGGAGAAACATATCATGTTCATGGATTGGAAGAGTCAACGTAGTAAAGACGTCATTTGTCCCCAGACTGATCGAATTTGTTTCCTAGAGCTGCTGTACCAAGGTACCACAAACTGGGTGACTTAAAACAACGAAGATTTGTCTCACGGCTCTGGAGACTAGAGGTCTGAAATCAAGGTGTCAGCAGGATCATGCTGTCTCTGAAGCCTCCAGGGAAGGATCCGTCCCTGCTTCTTCGAGCTTCTGGTGGTTTACCCACAATCGTTGGTGTCCCTCAGCTGGTAGCTGCAGCACTTAAACATCTGCCTCTGTTGTTATATGGTATTCACCCTGTGTGTCTGTCTCTTCTCTTATAGGGATCTTGGGTTAAGGACCCACCCTACTCCACTATGACCTCATCTTAGCTAAGTACATCTACAATGGCCCTATTTCCAAATAAAGTCACATTCTGAGGTGGTGTATTGGGCCCAGGTTAGGACTTCAACATATCTTTTTGGGGGACACAATTCATAAAACTGATCTATAGATTTAACACAATTCCAATCAGATCCCAGCAGGAATTCTTGTAGATACAGACGAGCTGATTCTAAAGTTTATATGGAAAGGCCAAGAAACGAGAATAGGTAAAAACAATTTTGAAAAAGAAGAATAAAGTTGGAGGAATGACATGATCTGATTTTAGGACTTACAACAAGGCTTGCAGTATTAATCAAGAGTGTGGTGTTGTCAGAGGAATGGACACATAGATCAATGAAACAATAGAGAGCCTAGAAATAGACCCACATAAATATAGCCAATTGATTTTGACAAAGGTGCAGAGCAATTCAATGGAGAAAGGATAGTCTTTCCAACAGATGGTGCTGGAACTACCGGACATCTATATGCAAGAGAAGTGAACCTTGTCCTAAACCTCACACATTATACTAAAATTAAGTCAAAATGAGTTATAGATCTAAATGTAAAATCTAAAACTATGAAACGTCTAGAAGAAAACATAGGAGAAAATCTTCGTGACTTGTGGTTAGTCAAAGAGTTCCTAAAACATGACACTAAGACCGAGATCCAGGGCTTCCCTGGTGGCGCAGTGGTTAAGAATCCGCCTGCCAATGTAGGGGACACGGATTCGTGCCCTGGCCCAGGAAGATCCCACATGCCGCGGAGCAACTAATCCCGTGCGCCACAACTACAAAAGCCTGCGCGCCGTGCTCCGCAATAAGAGAAGCCACTGCAATGAGAAGCCCGCGCACCGCAACGAAGACCCAACGCAGCCGAAAATAAAAATAAATAAAATAAATTTATATAAAAAACCCAAAAAAACCCCAAGATCCATGAAAGAAAATAACTGATAAATTGGACTTTATCAATTTATCAAAAGAATCTCTGAAAGATATTGTTAGAAGAACTAAAAGACAAAAAAATTTAAAAATAAAAAAACTAAAAGACGAGTTATGGGCTGAGACACAATATTTACAAATCATATATCTGACGAAAGACTTGTATCCAGAATTCATTAAAAAGTCTTAAAACTGAACAGTAAGAAAACGACCAACCATTTTTTTTCAATTGGAGTATAATTGCTTTACAATGTTGTGTTAGTTTCTGCTGTACAATGAAGTGAAGTGAATCAGCTATATGTATACATATATCCCCTCCCTCGTGGACCTCCCACCTCACCCTCATCCCACCCATCTAGGTCATCACAGAGGACTGAGCTGAGCTCCCTGTGCTATACAGCAGGTTCCCACTAGCTATCTATTTTACACATGGTAGTGTAATTATGTCAAACCTAATCTCCCAACTCATCCCACCCTCCCCTTCCCCCGCTGTGTCCACACGTCCGTTCTCTACGCCTGCGTCTCTATTCCTGACCTGCAAATAGGTTCATCTGTACCATTTTTCTAGATTCCACATATATGCGTTAATATACGATACTTGTTTTTCTCTTTCTGACTTACTTCATTCTTTATGACGGACTCTAGGTCCATCCACATCTCTACAAATGACCCAGTTTCGTTCCTTTTTATGGCTAATATTCCATTATATGTATGTACCACATCTTCTTTATCCATTCATCTGTTGATGGACATTTAGGTTGTTTCCATGTCCTGGCTATTGTAAATAATGCTGCAATGGACATTGTGGTACATGTGACATTTTTTAAATAGAACTTTACTGGAGTATAATTGCTTCACAATAGTGTGTTGGTTTCTGTTGTGCGGCAAAGTGAATCAGTCATATGCATACATATATCCCCATATCCCCTCCTTCTTGAGCCTCCTTCCCACCCTCCCTATCCCACCTCTCTAGGTCATCGCAAAGCAGGAGCTGATCTCCCTGTGCTGTGCTGCTGCTTCCCACTAGCTATTTTACATCCGGTAGTGTATATATGTCGATGCTACTCTCACTTCGCCCCAGCTCCCCCCTCCCACCCCCGCCGTGTCCTCAAGTCCATTCTCTATGTCTACGTCTTTATTCCTGCCCTGTCACTGGGTTCATCAGTACCATTTTTTTTAGATTCCATATATGTGTGTGAGCATATGGTATTTGTTTTTCTCTTTCTGACTTACTTCACTCAATATGACAGACTCTAGGTCCATCCACCTCACTACAAATAACTCAATTTCGTTTCTTTTTATGGCTGAGTAATGTTCCATTGTATATATACGCCGCATCTTCTTTATCCATTCATCTGTCGACGGACACAGGTTGCGTCCATGTCCTGGCTATTGTAAACAGTGCTGCAGTGAACATTGGGGTGCATGTGTCTTTTTGAATTATGGTTTTCTCAGGGTATATGCCCAGTAGTGGGATTGCTGGGTCATATGGTAATTCTATTTTTAGTTTTTTAACTCCTCCATACTGTTCTCCATAGTGGCTGTATCAATTTACATTCCCACCAACAGTGCAAGAGGGTTCCCTTTTCTCCACAGCCTCTCCAGCATTTATTGTTTGTAGATTTTTTGTTGATGGCCATTCTGACCCGTGTGTGGTGATACCTCATTGTAGTTTTGATTTGCATTTCTCTAATAATTAGTGATGTTGAGCATCTTTTCATGTGCCTCTCGGCCATCTGTATGTCTTCTTTGGAGAAATGTCTATTTAGGTCTTCCGCCCATTTTTGTTTTGTTTTGTTTTTTAATTAATTAATTTTATCTATTTATTTATGGCTGTGTTGGGTCTTTGTCGCTGTGCGCTGGCTTTCTCTAGTTGCGGCAAGCGGGGGCTACTCTTTGTTGCAGTGTGTGAGTTTCTCATTGCGGTGGCTTCTCTTGTTGTGGAGCACGGGCTCGAGGTGCGCGGACTTCAGTAGTTGTGGCACGTGGGCTCAGTAGTTGTGGCTCGCGGGATCTAGAGCGCAGCCTCAGTAGTTGTGGCACACGGGCTTAGTTGCTCCGTGGCATATGGGATCTTCCTGGACCAGGTCTCGAACCCATGTCCCCTGCATTGGCAGGTGAGTTCTTAACCACTGCGCCACCATGGAAGTCCTCCACCCATTTTCGGATTGGGTTGTTTGTTTTTTTGATACTGAGCTACATGACCTGTTTGTATATTTTGGAGATTAATCCTTTGTTGCTTCATTTGAAAATATTTTCTCCCATTCTGAGGGCTATCTTTTCGTCTTGTTTATGGCTTCCTTTATTGTGCAAAAGCTTTTAAGTTTAATTAGGTCCCATTTGTTTATTTTTGTCTTTATTTTCCTTAGTCTACGAGGTGGGTCAAAAAAGATCATGCTGTGATTTATGTCAAAGAGTGTTTTTCCTATGTTTTCCTCTAAGTGTCCAGTCTTACATTTAGGTCTCTAATCCATTTTGAGTTTAGTTTTGTGTATGGTGTTAGGTAATGTTCTAATTTCATTCTTTTACATGTAGCTGTCCAGTTTTCCCAGCACCAAGTATTGAAAAGGCTGTCTTCTCTCCATTGTATATTCTTGCCTCCTTTGTCATTAGGTGACCATAGGTGCGTGGGTTTATCTCTGGGCTTTCTATCCTGTACCATTGATCTATATTTCTGTTTTTGTGCCATACCATACTGTGTTGATTACTGTAGCTTTGTAGTATAGTCTTTTAAAAAATATCTTTATTGGAGTATAATTGCTTCACAATGTTGTGTCAGTTTCTGCTGTACAACAAAGTGAATCAGCTATATGTATACATATATCCCCATATCCCCTCCTTCTTGAGCTTCCCTCCCACTCTCCCTATCCCACCCCTCTAGGTCGTCACAAAGCATCGAGCTGATCTCCCTGTGCTATGCAGCAGCTTCCCTGTAGTATAGTCTGAAGTCAGGGAACCTGATACCTCCAGCTCTGTTTTTCTTTCTCAAGATTGCTTTGGCTATTTGGGGTATGACCAACCAATTTTAAACAGACAAAAGAGTTGAACAGACACTTCACCCGAGGGTAAATACAGGTGGCAAATAAGCACATGCAAAGATACTGAATGTCATTAGCCATTGGGTAAGTGCAAATTAAAACAATGACCCAGCATTCCCACTCCTAGATATTTACCCTAGAGAAACAAAAACTTACATTCACACAAACACCTATACAAGAATGTTGATAGCAGCTCTACTCATAATCACCAAAAACTGGAAGCAACCCAAATTGGAAGATTGGATACATGAACTGTGGTTCACTTAGGGAACTCAGGAGTAAGAAGGAACAAACTCTTGATACACATAAAAACGTGGGTGAAAGAAGCCAGTTTCAAAGGACACATGTCCTTTGAGACTGTACGGTCCAATTTATGTGACATTCTAGAAAAGACAAAAAATGGTGATGAGAACAGATCAGTGGTTCTCAGGGCTAGGGGTTGGGGAAGGTGTGCCTACCTGGGGATGGCAAGAGGGAGTATATTGGGGATGATGGCACTGTTCGGAATACTGATCATGGTGGTTACGTGAGTCTGTATGTGTAAAATTAATAGAAATGCACACCAAAAGAGGTATCTGTTACTGCAGGATAATTTGAAAAGCCAACTATATACACTTGGGTAACTATGTGATAAAGCAAGTATAGTACACTGTTAATGGGAGAATCTAGTGGTGGATATGGGTGATCACTGAACAATTCTTTTAGATTTGCTGTCTGCGTGAAAATTTTCATAATACAATCTTGGAAAAAACTATATTCAGAATGATCCTGAATATAGGATTATTTATTTACATTATTTATTATTTATTTACAAATTTATTTATTTATTAATTTTTGGCTGCGTTGGGTCTTCGTTGCTGCACGTGGGCTTTCTCTAGTTGTGGCAAGCGGGGGCTACTCTTTGTTGCGGTGTGCAGGCTTCTAATTGTAGCGGCTTCTCTTGTGGCAGAGCACGGTCTCTAGGTGCACGGGCTCCAGTAGCTGTGGCTTGTGGGCTCTAGAGCGCAGGCTCAGTAGTTGTGGCGCATGGGCTTAGTTGCTCTGCGGCATGTGGGATCTTCCTGGACCAGGGCTCGAACCCGTGTCCCCTGCATTGGCAGGCGGATTCTTAACCACTGCGCCACCAGGGAAGCCCCATAAGTTAGTTTTTAAAGTCTGTCTGTCTATCTCTCTCTCTCTCTCTCTCTCTCTCTATCTATTGGTCTATCTCACATATACAAATATAGGAAGAAGATACCATATCAAAATATTAACAATGGGGATCTCTCTGAAGGGTAAAATTGTGAGTGATTAAAATTATCTTTTTATATAGTTCTGTATTTTTCTATAATGAGCACATATTTATTTTATTTAGGGAGAGTATAGGCTGTATTTTATTTATTTTAAATGTCTTTTTTTTCAATTACGTGTGCAATCCTGGCTTATTGTAAGGTTCGAATGGTACAGAAACCTTATTGTAAGGCTCAAATGGTAAGGTTCAAATGGTACCCCACAGGGGAAGTGCCTCGTACTCACTCCCAGCACCGCTAACGTTCTGCATATATCCTAAAGGCTAAGTCTTAAATTCAAGTTCATTTTTTTCAGGTTATGTCATTAAAAACACTAAGCAAGTCAAACAATATTCCATCTTTGTTTCCCATTACTATCACCTAACAATGAAAGTTTTATATTTACAAGGAAGAAAATGGCCTTTATCCTATAGGTTTGAGGCATAGAACCTGAAAAGACGGTGTAATAGTTTTTCTTGATTCCAAGAATTGAAACAGGAAAGAGTCTGCTTCCTTGGGTCACTCTTCTTTGTTATTTTAAAAGATATAACTATATGTATTTGTTTTCAATTTCTTTTGTATCTTAGGTCAAAACTGGAATGCTCTTTTGTTCTATGTTTGTGTGCTTCATTGCACCAATAATAAAATAATACCTGCTGAGGAAACTGAGATCAGAGCCAAGAGGGACTGAGGCTCAGGGTCACTTCTGGCACAGCCACCAAGTCCCCGTGACCCCTCTCTGGGCCTCAGTTTTCTATGCTATATTATTTTTATAATGAAGAACAAACAAACAAAAGTAATAATAAAACCCTGTTACTAGGCAGCAGCGTGGAGGGTGCTGCAAAGAGTGCTGATTGTCCTGCATGCCTGATCTCCCCTTCTTCCTGAGGACTAAACTTCTATATTTTTAGCAGAGCACATGGTGACCCTCAAAATAGACTGTTTCCTTGCCTTCCTTGTTAGATGTGGTCAATGGAAAATAAGCAAAAAATTTTTAAAGGGAAGGGATGTTTTCTTTTTCTCCAATTACTCCTTTCTAATGACTAGGATGTGGATATGATGGCTGGAGCACAAGCAGCTATTTTAGACCATGAGGAAACTTTGAGAATGAAAGCCATACACCACAGAGCAATCAGATAGAAAAAGGTGGGTTCCTGGCACTGTGGTGCACCATGCTAACTCTCCACTACCCACCTCTGGACTTCTTGAATGTGACAGAGAAATACACCTCTGTCTAGTAGAATCCATTGGTATCTTTTTATATTGAATTATAAATGACATACAATATTATATTAGTTTCTGGTGTACAACATAGTGATTCAACATTTTTATATATTGCGAAATGAACACCACGATAAGTCTAGTTACCATCTGTCATCATACAGAGTTATTACAATATTTTTGACTATATTCCCTATGCTGTACATTACATCTCAGCCATTTATTTATTTTATAGCCGGAATTTTGTACCTTTTAATCCCCTTCACCTTTTTCACCTGTGCCCCCAATTTACCTCCCCTAATCCATTGGTATTTTGGGATTTTGTTATTTGCAGCCATATACACAAAAGGCAGGAGAATCAGTGAGGAGACTGTTTTAGTAATTGAAGGGAGAGACAATGAGGGCCTGAACCATGGTGGGAAGTAGATTTAAGAGACATTCATCTAGGACGTGCCAAGTTCCCATGCCTGAGGGAGGGACCATTTAAAGGGGGCTGTGGGTTGCATTGATCTGGAGTTGAGCAGAGAGGTCTGAGCTGGAAGAAACATGTGGTCAGAGAGGTAAAGATGCCCAAGTCACACAGCCAGGAGGATCCTGAATGGAGTGTGTATTAGTTACCTACTGATGAGTGAGAAATCACTCCAAAACTTAGCAAGGGGGAGTCAGGGGTCTGGGAGCTGCCTAGCTGGGTGGTTCTAGCTTGGGGTCTGTCATGAGATTGCAGTTAAGACGCTGGCCAGGGCTGCAGTCACCTGAAGGCTTCATGGGGCTGGAGGAGCCATTTCCAAGGCAGCTCATTCACCCGGCTGCTGACCTGTGCTGAGGGCCCACCCTGTGCCCACCCTGTGTTGAAAATTTTACCCAAGTAAAGATGACACCACTTCTGGGGGCTGAGGAGAGAGAGAGTGTAGCACAATGGTGGTCTCTGATAAGTTCCGACAAGGGTGGTCAGGATAATTAAGAGACATGCTGTCTACAAGGTATGTGGCCACAGCAAGTGCTCACTAAATGTTAGCTCCTGGTGGGTCTAGGGCCAGAGAGACTGCGATTCACGTCCCAGCTTTGCCACCTAGTAGTTGCGGTGCCTCAGAGTCCTCAGTCCTCAAATGGGATGCTGATATCCTATAAAGTGTTGTCCTGAGGACTGAAGAAGAAAATACATGTGAAATACTGAAGCTAGTGCCCGACGTCATAATTGCCCAAATAAAGCTTTATGTTGGTTACTATCCCAGCTCAGAATTCTCCAGGGGCTTGCCCATGCTGCAGCACCAAAGCAACTCAAAGCCTCCTCCATGGAGCCTTGCCAGCTGAATTTCACCCCCGCCCCCAGGACCTGGCCTCTGTCTTCCTGTGCCCCTGTCGCCACCCCCCATGCCACGCCATGCCCAGCCCTCTGTTCATCTCTTCCCCAAGACTTTCCTGGCGGGAGCTCCCAGATGGGCCTCACCCGCCCCTGTGCTTTTCAGGGCATGCCCCCACCCCCTTGTTCCCTGTGCCTGGCACGGTGCTGGGCACAGCCTGGGGTGGGGGGAAGATCCACATTGCAACAGTTGCTGTGAGGGGCATGGCTGACTCAGCTGAGATGGAGGCATCCAGGGGGCCGGCTGACGGGGAGCAGGAAGGAGCGGGGGTTGGGGGTGGGGAGGGGGTTCTCTGGAAAGGCCGTGGAGGAAGTAAGCCAGAAGTGAGAGGCGAATGGTAGCCCCGCAGCCGTGGGTGGCAGTTGTGGCTTTTTCATCTGCACACTCTAGGTGCTCAAGAGTTGCTTTTAGGGACTTCCCCTGAGGTCCAGTGGTTAAGACTCCGCGCTTCCACTGCAGGGAGCATGGGTTTGATCCCCGGTTGGGGAACTGAGATCCCACGTGCTGCACCGCGTGGCCTAAAATTTAAAAAAAAAAAAAAAAAAAGAGTTGTTTTTATAGTTAATTGGAAGGAGGGTCATCTCGGGATTTGAAGGGTGATAAAATCCCTGCCTTTCCCTCAAATACCCTCCATCAGTTTGTTCAAGGTACATGAAAGTTCCCCATTAGAATCGTGTTTGGCTTGAAAGCCAGTGTCCCAGAGGCTCCCGTTGAAATCTGCACCCAGCGTGTTCCATGGGCGGGTTAACGGAGCAGCCCATTAGTCCTGATGAACTGATCTGACAGACCATCTGTCACCCACAGCCTTGAGCTACACTGAAACCACCAAATGTGTCACCCAGCTTTACTCCTCCTCAGGGTCCCCCCAGCCCCCTGGTGGTCCGGACTCCCTCTGAGTAACCCCAACCCCCAAGGTTGTACAGACTCCTTCATCAAAACTTAGCCCTCCAAGGGCCAGGCCCTGCTGGGCTTCCCTTGGTGAGGAATGTGAGGCAGAATAAGTTCCCACAGGAAGCTTGAGGGGAGATGGCCCCTGCCTCCATCCCTCTCCTCGATGTACTACCCTAGTAGAAATAAAGGGTCTCTCCCTTGAGCCTTCTCCCGTGGAATGCAGGAGCAGCTGTGCTGGGGCAGAGTGAGATGGCATCACAGAGCCGTAGAGCTTGGGACATGAAGGGACCCCAGTGAGCCAAATGGTTCAGTCCTCTGCGGTTAGGCAGGCAACGTACCAATTCTCCATGGTTTTAGATACAGAAAACCCCTAACTGAGCTCTTTTACCCCATTAGCTGGATCAGTCCAGCTCTGTCTCTCATGGAGAAGCACTTCCCACCTGGGCTTTTTTGCACTGGCCGGTCTTACAACACTTCTAAGAGGGAGACAGGTGTATCATACAGGAGCAAGATTCAGGGTGCCTCAACTTGACACCTCATTCAAATGGCTTCAACAATGAGGATATTTTTGCTGTCTTGTAACAAGGTGATCAAAGGTGAAGTGGTGCCAGTGCTGGTTAATTGAGTGGCTCAACAGCATCATCCAGGGCAGAGGTTGTCTTCAACCTTCGTCTCTCTGCCACTGCCAAGGGGTCAGCCATGTTTTTCCTCATGGTCACAAGATGGCTGCCTGTCACCAAGCATCATGTTTAGACATGACAGATGTACAGTCAAAGAAGAGAACTTTCCTGGAAGCTGCCAACAATTCATCTTCATGTCTCAGCAGCCATAATTACACCATTGCTCATTCAAAACCCAATATAAGTGCAATGTTGGGAGGCAATTCTCCATGGGCCTCTCGTGTGTTTGCACATCTCTCAAAGAGGCTTGTGTAGTGAATAGCCTTAAAAAATAGTGTTTTCGGACTTCCCTGGTGGCACAGTGGTTCAGAATCTGCCTGCCAATGCAGGGGACATGAGTTTGATCCCTGGTCCGGGAAGATCCCATGTGCCCCAGAGCAACTAAGCTCGTGTGCTGCAACTACTGAAGCCCGCGCCCTGCAATGAGAGAAGCCACTGCAATGAGAAGCCCGTGCACCGCAACGGAGTAGCTCACGCTCGACGCAACTAGAGAAAGCCCGTGCGCAGCAACAAAGACCCAAGGCAGCCAAAAATAAATAAATTTTAAAAATAGTGTTTTCCTCCAGATCAAAGGGCAGATTTGTTGAATTCCTATTTTGAAAGATTCAGGTTCCCTAAGCTCTGGATTCCTCTTCTGTTAACACAGCTCATGTAGTCACATGACCACACCTCACTGCAAAGGGGGCTGGGAAATGTAGTCTTTAGCCAGACAAACATGTGCTCTGTTGAAATTTCCATTTCTACGGAAGAAGGGAGAATAAATATTGGGGCAGCTGGCAGGCTCTGCTATAGCTACTCCAATAAAACTGGGGTTCCTTCAGGGAGGAAAGGTGTCGGAGAAGCGATAATGCCTGCACACTGCGGTTGGTGCCTTGGCCTCATTTTATAGATGAGGAATTGCATTCCCGAGAGGGAGGTGTCAGCTCCAGGTCTGCTGACTCCTGACCTCAGGGGTTCCCATCATTTTCCTGCCTCTGCATCAGTGCAGGTCAGGTTAGGCTGGGAGGCCTCCTCTTTCTCCTCAAGTACTCAATTCCCCTGGCTTCCATGAGTCCTCTCCCTCCGCTGTTAATCTGATCTCTGGTCTCTCTGCCTCCTTCTCCACCTTCTCTTCCCAGCCTATCAATGCTGAGTTCCCAGGCTTAGCCTTCTTATTTGTACCTGTGTGTGTCCATCTGGCCTGTGGCATTAAAGAGCATCTTCTTATCAAGACGCCCTCACTCCTGTCTGCCTTTCAGACCGTTCTTTGTGCTTTGGACTTGTATATCCAACTGCCCACCAACACCCCCATTTGGGTGTCTTACAAGCACCTCCAACATCACAATCCAAAACTGAACTCATGACATCACCCACAAACTTGCTTCTCTTGCATTCTGGCCAATCTCAGTAAGTGTCCCGCCAGCCAGCCGTCTTGGCCTCTTTGCTACCTTCCTCTACTTCTTCCACATCCACTCCGCCTCCATAACCTGTGCCTGGATCATTGCAGGAGCCTCTTCCTGCCTCCCTCAAGCCACCTCAGCTCACCCCAGCCATTCCTCACCATCTTAAAATGGAGGTACGCCCATACCATTCTTGTTCTCAAAAACTTTAATGGCTCACCATTGCTTTTAGGATAAAGACCAAAATTCTTTTCTAGTGAGGCAGAGGTTCTTGCCCCTCACCCATTATCCATCCTTTTCTTCTTTAGAAAGACAACCCCCTATTTGTAGCTGGGCACTTAAATCCTAGCCAGTTGGATGAAGGCTGGTGTTGTGTTCTTATGTGGAGATGGGGTGGGGCTTCCTTTGCCCTTCCTCTTTCCTGCTGACAAGAATGCAGACATGATGGCTGACACTCAGGCAGCCATGTTGGGCCATGAGGAGGAAGCGCCTGCTGGGTCTGGTGGAGCAACAAGACAGATGGGCCTTGTTCCTGACACTGATGCCCACATCTGCTTACCTTTGGTCTTTTCGTGTGGGAAACAGAAATAAACTGTGATCTAGTTTAAGTCACTACTTCTGGGTTTTCTCACAGTCCAACCAAATCCCACCCCAGTCACATGGCTCCTGCTGCCTCTGGAGTCTCAGCTTGTGGTCCTTCCCTTTGTTCATTCCACTCTACCCACAATACGGCTGTTGAGTTTCTCTTACACACCAAGGTCTGCCCTGACTCAGGGCCTTTGCACATGTTCTCCTCTCTGCCTGGAGCACCTTTTCCCGGCCTTCCCTTACTGCAGTGACATACCTAGAGTATTCAGTACCCAGAGCAAATAGTTAATTAAAAAAAAAATACCCCTTCTCTATACATTGCTTTCAATAATAATCATGAATCACTATAGTAATAGTGGCCAATAAAACATGCAGTGAAAAATTTCTTTTATTGAGTTTCATATATATAATCATCATGGTAAGAAATAAAGTGAAACAAATATTATAGTAAAAAAAGAAATAGAGGGGTGGGGCCAGGTCTTGGCTTCCAGAAGAGTTCATGCCAAAGAATATTCCCCAGTACCTCCGCCACCCGTGTCCTTGTCCCCACAGCAAGCCACGGCTGCCCCCCTCCTCCTCAGGAGACCCTCCAAGACCAGCAGGTACTACTGAACGAGTGTGCTTGATCCAGGGAACAGCTGAAGCACTGAATGCAGTTCACGGATTCACTGCAGAAAACATTCGAGAAATGCCCCCAAATGTGGCCAAGACAGAACCAGTCAGCATTCTACAACCCCAGACCACCGTTAACCCGACTGCATCAAACAAACATTGCTATCTTCCCCAACTACCACCAAGTCCTCTCCATCGGATCCCATGACCACCTCCGGAGCTAATCAGGTACAGTATCATCCCATCATCTACACCATACTTTTCATGGTTGATTGCCTGCAGACTGGAGAAAAAGATACTGGTGGGTTAAGGACGTATTGGTTCATTCATTCACATATGTGCACCATCATCAGATTCCAAGTAACCTGAGAAAGAAATATCAATTATTCCTGAACATTTATATGCATTTTTCGCTTTAGATAACAAAAATATATTCAGATGGTAGCCTACTAGAATTTTGGATTTTCACCTTAAAATTATGAACTTATGGAGCTCTGAGGGTTATTGATTGAGTTGGTGTTTATAATCTCCCTTATTGTTTCTCCCTAGAATTCTTGGTGTCTCCCTAGAATATCATACATGTAAAAAATATGTAAAAATTTAAAATATGTAAAATATATGTAAAACATATATGTAAAAATCTATGTGTAAATATGTAAACATATATGTAAAAATAAATGTGTAAATATGACTTATTGAGCAAAGGTATATCTTTAAATGTGAATGCATTTTTCTTTGTTTTTTATTTCAGATATGTCTTACTGTGTAACACTTTTAAACTTTTGATGAAAAGCATGTCTAGCAATCTAAAAGTAACAGGAAATTGGTATTTGTGATCATTTTAATGCTGTTTAACAACTCAGGAAATGGCACTTTCTTAGAATTTAATAATAGCATTTTCTTTGCTGGAGTGGCAGACTTCGCAATCAGAAATATATCTTAGTTTGATTTGATGGTTGTTTTTGTGCTGCATCTTTGTAGGACATTCTGCAAAAATGCAGTTATTTTGGGCATATTTAAGGAAATTATCTAAAATATTCTTTGTAATTCACAGCCTTCCTGTACTTGACAAATGTTGAAAAATATATTTATTAAAGTGATTAAACACACAAAAAAGAAATAAAAAAGTAATACCTATATCGATGGCAGTAATGAATAACATTATGCTTTCTGCTTACCGACCTTCTGCAAATTTGTCAATGACTTTGTCAAAATTATCTTTGCCTATTCATGTTTGAGAAATAGCTTATGCGGATTTGTCAATTTATCTTTGATCATAATTGACCAATGAATATTTCTATTAATTTTTATTTGGAAATGTTTTTTTCTCACATGAAGCAATAGATACACGAATAGTCAGGGAAAGACTTAAATATAAGGATAACTTTGGCAGAAATTCAGAGAAAATCCATTTTACAATAAATGGGAACCGCAGTCCTGTCCACATCTGTTTCTTCAGGATTGATTCTAGCAGCTTTCAAATACCTTCTCAGTTGAAAAATTTTAAACAAATAAAAACTCCAAACGATCACATGGGACTAGGCTACCAATGTTTATTTCAAACCCACTGTTTAAAAGAAGGACAGTACAACAGGGATTCCAGACACAACTTTCCCCTGAAGTGAACACGAACAATTCTGCGTCCACGTGACCACGGGTAGCTGGGTCCCCGTGTGTCGGGCGTGGCGCTGAATGACCGGGAATACTCCCAAGTAACTTCCAAATGGAATACAATGCTCCTTAAAGGATAAGTTATAAAAATGTGCTAATTTGAAACTTACATATCTGTTATGAAAAGTCATCAGTAACTGAAACAATGGTTGAGGTCTTAAACCTCAGAAGAATTTTGAGGGGAGGGCATTGTTTAGAATTGCTGGTATGCAGTGATAATAAAAAGCAGACCGACTTTTAGTGGTTTCTTACTGTTTTACAGTTTGTTACTGAGGACACCCCCTCTTGCCTGCATCAGGGCTCATGCTCCCACCGCCCCACCCTCAGCATGCCCTCCTTGCTACTGACTCTGTACATGTCCCTCTGAGGCTCTTACCTCAATTACGAGTATATCTGTGTCATGATCTTTGTCATCTGTCCCCCACTAGACGGTCTGCTCCATGTGGAGGTCACTGCTCTGCTCACACTTGGGCCCCAGCTCCCGGCAGAGTACCCGGCACCTACTAGACCCATAGTACGTATCTGTTGAATAAATGCAGGTGAAGAACCTGGCACACAGTATGTACTCAATAATAGGTAGCTGCCATTGCTATTATCTGCAGCACGTCTATAGTCTGAAACGTATTTGAATGCCTCCACGTTCAAATCGGCAAAATGCTGCCTGAATTTTGTAGCATGAATTTTATCTTCCCCAACAGTCATTCCTTGAGATCAGCAGCCACATCTCGTTCATCTCTGGGGTCCCTTGAACCCCAACAGGGGACCTGGCACTAAACAGGGGTCAATAAATATCCCATAACCAGAGTTTACTGAGCATCCATTACCCCCCGGGAATTTTCTTTCATGTATGTGGTTTCTCCAGGGTGGGTATGAGCACGCTCACTTTACAGATGAGGAAAGTGAGACCCAGAAAGGCTGGATGACTTGCCCAAGATCACAGACTCAATCGGTACGGAAGCAGCTTTCATCCAGGTCTGCAGGGGCTCCAAAGCCCCTGATCTTTCCAGGACTCCATGTTGCTTCCCGGATGTGGGGTGTGAGGGAGGTGACTCCAGTTAGGGTGGGACCGCGTGGGGATGGGGAGCCTGTCCTTGGCACCCAGCTTCCTCAGGCTGGAGGAGTTTGGGCTTCACGTTAGGCACGGGCCAGCTGCCTAGGCTGGTCAAGCACGGTGGCCAGCACCTGTGTGCTTCCATGGCGTTGAGGCGCCCAGGTGTGGATGGGGAGGCCTGGGGTGGGGGTGGGGTGGCGGACATGAGTTCCAACGCAGGCAAGCTCCCAGCACCCTCCCACCACCAAGAACTGTGCAGCCTGCAAGGCACGGAATCCCTCCAGGCTGTGGAGGATCGCTGGTGATGGGAGCATCCCCATGGAGATTAGAGATACTGACTAAGGCTGGCCCAGGGCTGGACACAGGGAGAGCTGGGCACAGGAAGTGCTCTGCCGATGGCAATGTCTTCTATTTCTCCTTCGTGTTCTCTTCCAGGCCCCTCCCTTTTACAATCCAGGGGGAGCAAGGTTAACCGCAGTGGGCCTTGCAGGGAGGGGGTGCTGCGCACCTGATGGGGCAGCTCCAGGACCCTGCTAAGGCTGCTGCGGTCCAGCCTCCAGGTCGCTCTGGATCGAAGCCGTCCCTAGACGCCTTCCACGAGGATGTCCCGGCGGCCGCACAGCTTCCGCCACTGCTCTCCGGCCAGTTGGCCACCACCCTGCTCCCCTCTGAACGATTGAGCGGGGACTAGGCTACGGCGTGGGTGACTCGAGAGAGGAACACGAACGTGGCCCGAACGGGTCTGGGTTTGGGCTTCTCGGGCGGTTTCCTGGCGCCACCTCGTGATCGTGTTCGGCGTTGCCGCGCCTGCTCTGAAAGGGGCTGCGGGGAGGGGGCGCAGGGGCTGGGGTCGAGCCAGTTTGGGCTCTTGGGCTGTGACACTGCAATGAACCCCAAGCCTTGCTCCTGTCTTTTGAGGGAAAACCAAGGCTTGAGGGCCCCTGAGGCCTGTGGCAGCGGGAAAGCTGGGGAAAGAAGCGCTGAGGGGTGTCCAGTCCGGGGAGGCCGAGATGGGGGTGAGGACCCTTCCTGGGGCTCAGGAGGAGAAAATCACCCCAGGCTTTACATTATGGCTCTCTTTACCACGGGCTGAATCCCACAGCCATTCCAGATGTTCATCTGTGGCCAGACGTGGCAATGGCATCGTCCTCTCACTCCTGATTATTGAGGGCATATGGCGAGAGCTGGGACCGCAGCCCAGGCCCTGACTGTCTGGGACCTGGATGCCTGAGTGTGACCGTGCAACAGAGAGGAGCTTCCTGGGCCAGCCCTGCTCACCCTGGGGCCTCCGGCTCCCAGGCAGCTGAGGTGTCAGCAATGCAGTGTCTGTCCATTGCCCTGCCCCACCTCCAGGCCAGGCAGTGGGACAGCAGTGCGGGGGACTCTGGGCCCCTTGGGATTCCCCAGGAGGCCCCAGGGCCCTCACCATCAATGTCTACGGCTGCTCTGGTCCCTGTTGGAGGGAGAGGGCAGTCTGGGAATGACCCTCAGGAGGGTCACACAGCCAAGATATGGCAGAACTACTGCTTGAACCTAGATCTTCTGGCTCTAAACCCCATGGTCTCTGCTGGACCCTGTGTGATGAGAGGGGTGACCATGTGGGATGTGAATCCAGTAAGAGTATGTGGGGAGCGGGTGAGGAGGTAGGTTTTCCAGCAGGAAACCAGGGACAAATGATCTCCAGGGATCCAGGCGGTGCCAGCAAGCTCTATGGTCAGGTAGGGGGTGCTGAGTCCTTGGGACATTGATGTCAGGGGAGGGGTGTGTCAGGGAGTTGGGAGTCCAGGCAGGGATGCAAATGGTCACCTCTCAGTGCCATTACCCCTGCCCTCCCTGGCATCACTATACAATCATAGCACTCTTTTTTTTGCTTTTAATTACAAATTTTAAACTATTTGAAGCGCACAGAAAAGTGCAAAAAATGATATAACAATTACCTGTAACCCTCCAACAAGTTTATACTGTTTTAAATATTTTGATTTATTTTCTTTTCAGAATACACACACACACACACACACACACACATACACACAAATATTTTTTACCCTTGGCCTCCCTCTTTCTTCCTTCCCTGAAGTATCTTTTCGCTCCCAAACACATTTAAAAACTTTTATTAAATAGCTACATAGCCATAAACAATATGTGGTATTGTCTTGTGTTTTAAATTCTACATAAATGGTATCATAATATTACATATCATTTTGAAAATTGCTTTATCTCAGCATCGTGCTTTTGAGGTCTATCAGGGCTGATCTCTGCAAATCTAATTCACTCATTGTAACCTCTGCGTGTCTTTTATCTGATGCCGACCACAATTTATGTACCCTCCTGCTAAGAATAGTATTTCACGATTATGATCAACGGGCACAGAGAACCTTCCTGAACATGTCTCCTTGTACACGCACAGAAGAGTTTCTCTGCAGCTGTCAGCTGGAAGTGGAAATTCTGGGTCATAATGTTTACACATCTTCAGCTTTACTAAGTATTGTCAAATCGTTCTCCAAAGTGGTAGCACCAATTCACACTCCCACGAACAAACTATACAACTCGAGTTTCTTTACGGGCTCTGATGAGGCCTATTAATTTTTGTCAATCTGTTGGGTGTGAAATGGTTTTCCATTCTTGTTTGAATTTGCATTTCCCGACTTACTAGTGAGACTAAACAGCTTCTCATGGCTGTGGGTAGCTTCTCTTCTTTCAAAGGTCAATTCAGATCTCTTGTCTATTTTTCTTTTAGGTTATTTATCTTTTTCTTACTGGTATAAAGGAGTTCTGGATATCTTTTGTTAGTGACACTGATTGCAAACATTGTCACACAGCCCTTTTGCCATCTGATCCTGGACAGGGACCGAGGACCAGTGCTGGGATGGATTAGTGATGTCTGCCAGAGGTGTGGGAAAGGACGCCAGAAGGGCTTTGGGTTAAGACTACAGAACGGAGGCCCAGTTACGAGACTAGGGCCAGTGAGGAGACTCCATTACAGGCACAAGGCCCAGTAGTGAGGCCACGGCAGGTCTGGGCAGGTCAGGTCAGCAGGTGAGGCCCTGGCCCACAAATCAGACCCTCTTAAAATTGTTCTGAGAGACCTCTGAGAAGCCCATGGGGGTTTTGGCCCGGCTAGAATTTCTCTAGTTGAACTGTAGAATATGTGTATCCTTAGTGAGAGACACTGCAGGAGAGAGTCATTACAGACTGTGTGCTCGGCACCCACCTTGGCCCTTGCACATGGCCCCATGGGACCAGAGGAAACATGCAAACACGAAACTTGTGCTGCTCGCTGTGCTTTGAGTACTAGAGTCCTTTGTCTCTGACCCAGGGCGCTTGCATCCTCTGCCAGCATCTGTGAAACGGTGACCAGTTAATTTGTTAGTTTGCAAGTAGGGCAAAACCTCGGATTCTTCTCAGCCTTTCCCAGGGTCCTTATTCATACTACCTGTAGCGGCCCTTTGACATGCCTTGTGGCTGCTCCAGCATTAAAAATTTCTTTTTTAAAATTGTGGGGAAAAATCCGTGTTTTCTATGATAGGGTTCGTTTGAGGTTCTTTACATGGTCACCATTTGCTTTGCTCGCTATTTCTTCATGCATTTCAGACTCTCCTGTGATCATTTTCCTTCCTTCTGAAGTCCGTCTTCTAGGACTGATAGCGGTATGCCCTCCCAGCTATGTTTTGTTTGGAACTTTTAAACAATTATAAACTATAACACATGTATAGATAATGCATAAGACAAAAATGGATGGAATGATTATAAAATGGACACTAGACCCCCAGCGTGTTCCTTTTTCATTCGTGTTTCAGGAACTGTCCTTTTATGTTAATCACATCCTTGCTTTTCTTTTTAGTTCTACCTATATCTCTATCAAACTCTTTATTTCCTTGCCTGTCGGTACCATTTGCCAGGTAATTTGAATATAGCTTGAGCTCACTAATTCTCTCTTCAGCTCTGTCTAATATGCCTTCAATAAGGTTTTTAATTTCAACCATTATATTTTTATTTCTTGAATTCTATTTTAGTTATTTATTTATTTATTTAATTTTTAATTTTTTTTTTTTTGGCCGCAGCTTGTGGGGTCTTAGTTCCCCGACCAGGGATTGAATCTGCGCCCTTGGCAGTGAAAGCGTGGACTCCTAGCCACTGGACCGCCAGGGAATTCCCTTGAATTCTATTTTAAAATCTGTCTGTTCATTCTTAATTGTCTTTTGTTGAGTGGTTTATTTATAACTGCACCTTTTATTTCTTTAAATATTTTATAAATATATGTTCTATATTTTGTATCTGAAAACCTCCCGTCTTCAGTCCTTTGGGATTTAAACCTGCAGTTCATTTCTTCTGCTGACTCACAGACATAGGAACTGCCTCCCACGTGCTGGTGATCTTTAATTGTGAGTTCATTGTTTGTTTAAAATTGGTAGGAGTTTTGTGGGCCTTAGGTGGGCATTGGGGAAGCAGTCCTACAGACAGCATTTGCTTTTCTACTTCTGCTAGTACCAGAAGCACCACCGATCTGGGGTTACTTCATCTCACCTTGAATGAAGGACCCAAAGACTGCCCTTTCCCCATCTGGGCTGGCTTGAGCTTCAGTTTCTCAGCAATGGAGGGAAATTTATTAAGCTGCCTGTTGCCCCAGCCCTGCCAGCCCCTGGTCCCTTGTCCAGGTTGGGGTATCCTTGGAGACATCCCTTATCTCTTGTCAGATCAGCCACATCTCAAATAAATATGCTTTTCGGAGTTGGGCTGTTCTCCCCAGCCATGTAATTCCTGTAGCAGAAGACCATTTACATCCTCCAATAATTTCCTTTCTACTTAAACCATCCCGCATGGGTTCAGTTGCTTGCACTAAAGACCAAATATGAGGGTGGGGGTACCTGTGGTAAGGGAGGCCCGGCGTCTCATTCCCTGGCTACACATCTGCTTCCTCAGTGGCCAGGCTGATCTTCTCCCATGACCACGGGAGCAGGGGAAAGAGGAGTGGAAAGAGGGCGGGTGGGGCGGTGCCAGGATGCCTGAGTCTCCCTTGGCCCAGTGGACCCCAAGGGAGGGTTAGAGCCATTCTGCTCATCTTCCCCGGGCAGGGCTGGCCACTGGGCAAGGGACCCTCAGCAACAGCAAAGGTGGGGTGGAGCCTGGGGTGGTGGGAGGGGCGGAGCCAGCACTGCCAGCACAAGACGTCAGGCGCACAGCAGGGAGACTTGACACCCCCAAGGAAGTGATGACGGCAGGGGACTTTGAACCCCGGGGCCTCACCTCTCCCCTCCTCCTGCAGGCCCCTTGGCAGGGACTGTGACCGGAAGAAGGGAGTGACCCCTGCAAGGTGAGTTTCAGTTGCCGCTGGATGGGACTGGGTTTGTTTGCATCTGAAAATCACCAGAAAGGCACCGGACGTGCCAAGATGGTGGGACGGGATGGGAAGGAGAGGCCGAAGGCTGGATTTGGGGGCGAAAATCAAAGTGTTTTGTGGTAGAGCTCCCCTGAGCTGAGCCGCCTCGGGGCCCAGTGACCAACGCAGCCTCCCTGAGGGCACCCATTCTGTGCCCCAGCGGCCGGCTCAGCGGGAGCCCTCGTTGGGGGGCAGCACAAGGAGCTAGGGGTGAGGGGCCCTGGAGCGAGTGGCCCTGCTCTTGCTGCGCACAGCGTGGCCACTGCTGACGTCCGGAGGGGACTCTCCTGGGCCGGCAACCCCACCCAGGAAGACCCATCCCAGGGGCTGCTAGACTGAATCCCCCGGACAGGGGGCCAGATGCCCCCTCCCTCCCTCCCTCCCTCCTTCTCTAGGGCTCAGGCTCAGGCCAGGCTCCGCCGACAGCAAAGGGTCCTGGAGACCCAGAGGAGCGAAGCCCCTGGACCTGGAGCGCAGGTTGAAGCCCCGGCCAGGGCAGAGAGACAAGACGGGGCTCCCCTGGTGGCCGCGAGCCTGGGCCTGGCTGCGGGCCCGGGTCAGGAAGCAGCGGTGTGGGCCGCTTCGGGCCCCAGGGCCCCAGAGAGGGCAAGGCTGGAAGGACCAGGATGACCCCTGTGCCTGGGACCAGCTGAGGACAGCTGGCCAGAGTGAAGGGGATCCCAGAGGGCCCCCGCCAAAGCCTGGTCTCTATGGTTTACGGCCTCTTTGGTTGGTGAGTTTCCCTTACCATTGCGTTTGTAAGGAAGGCCTTTTAGTTTAAGCCTCCAGCTTGCCGAGTGAATGAAGGTGGGCCCAGGTGTGTCCACCTGGTGGAAAATGCTTCCAAAGATAAACTTTCGGATCCTCAGTTTCCTCCCCTGTAAATGGGGTAATGATATTTACCTGAAAGTGTTGTTGTGAGGGACCGTGAACTTGTGAAAGGGTCTAGCACAGGGCCTGGGCCACAGCAGGTGCTCAGGCAATGGTCAGTTATTATTCGACCTCCTATCACACCTGCCTCAGTTGCCAGCACCTTAATGAAGGAATGGGTGGAAAGGAGAAATGACCTAAAGGGGTGTCAGAGCGCCCTCTGCTGGCCAAGAGTGGTCAGAGGCCGAGTTGGAAAGTATTCCAAGGCCAGAAGAGGGGCTGCACCCACCTGGGGAGAAACTGATAACAGTCCTCCAGGGCCCAGCGTGGGGCCAGTGGAGGACAGAGCTGTCCCGTCTACTGTCCTGAGATCCCTCATGGGGAGGAGGGAGCAGCTTCCATTCCTGTAGATGCGTGTGTACATCTGCAACAGCAGGGACAGCCAGCCCCCAAACCTGACACTTGCACTGTGAGGGTCTCCTGACTGCCAACACTCGCTGAGGTGTGGCTGGAGGAAGGGGCCTCTGCGCAGGCCTGGAGCTCCCGGTCGCCTGGCCTCAGGCCTGTGGCTTCCCCTCTCAGCTTGTTTCCTGCCCTGTGGACCAGATGCCGCCCATCCCACTCAGTCCTTTGGAATTACCATGGTTTACCTTCAGCCTCCCACTCCATCCTTGGCAGCCCCGTGAGAGAGAGGTTTCCACTGCTACCTGACAGCTGCTTTTCAGAGAGGTTAAGTGACTGGGCTGAAGCCAACTTTGTGGTTGAGTCTGGGACCCCAAGTCCCAGCTCCAAGTCCTGCGTTCTTCGCGGGATGGTGGACGGTGGTGGAGACCCTCCTCTCTGCCCACCGTCCACCACCCACCCTGGACTTCAACCCTGCTGAGTCACTCTTCCCAGCTGGTTGGTTTGGCTTTGCCCTCTTTGCTTTGCAAAGGTGAGGACCTGGGCTGGAAGGAGCAGAGACCCCTTCAGCTGGCACAAAGGAGAACTGTGGTGAGCAGCAGGGAGGCACACGGCCAGGCTGCAGCAAGGGAGCTCCTTTCTTCCTCCTTTTTCTCTATGGACGGGGGATTTTCCTCCCCGCTCAGGCCACGGGGCAGTTCGTAATATTCAATCCAGGCACATTATGATCTCTTTTTTCCTCTTGTCCAAGATCCTGGGGGGAAAAACACACGCATCAGGCTGAATGTGCACGCACTGCTGTGTGGGGCGGGGCCAGGCGAGACAGCCCCAAAGTGCCCACCACCACAAGGTTCTCTGAGATCTGGACGATTCCATCCTTGGTGTCTGCCTGACGGCAGCTCCCCCAACCCACACCCCCAGTTTCCTTGATTTACTCGGGTCTGAGCCTGGTTCCTTTCCTCCAAGTCCCCAGGGTATCCTGAGTTACCCTGCTCAGAATCCCCCTTCTCTAGAAATTCCCCCCATAACATGTATAGCAGCCACATTCTTATATGACCTCAAATCCTTGGCCATGGTGATGGGATCCAGGGGAGGCACCCGATTGAGACTGGACCGATCATATTACTGTAACACTGGCCAAAGCCAGCTGGATCCAGGACAAAAGGATAAAGCCCTTCCCTGTGGATTGCTTATAACTGGGATCCAAGGAGTAGTGGTCAATCCTTTTCTCATGTGGAAAGCAGCACGAATTCAAATTCAGAAACTCTTGAGGCCATGTGGAGAGAACATTTTTGTTTTCTTCCTTCATCCCCAAGTGATAGCCTCCTGATTTCCTTTTGGGAAGTGTCTTCTTCCCTGTGGTCTGATAGGACTGGCAGACAAAAGTGTAGGCCCAGCAACTGGGCTGGACCAATGGGATTCTCTCCTGGGGGTTTGGAGCTTGTGCAGAAATTCACAGGGAGGTGAGGTGGGTGGGGCTCAGCAAGTCCCCAAAAGGAGGATCCCTGAAGCCCCTGCTTCCTGTCCTCCCTGAGACTTGGTTAGTCACTGTTTTTGTTTTTTTTTTTCCAATTCTGTAAGCCAGGAGCTTCCAGTAAATTCTGCTTCTCTTTCTGTTCTTCAATGCCCCCACCCCACCACATTGGAAATTTTCAGAAGTGGCAAAGTTGGAAGAATAGTGCAATGAAAGCCTTCTTCCCTTCACTTAGGTTCACCACCTGGTAATATTTGCCACATTTGTTCACACGTACACAATCAACTGTTTTTTCTTTCTGAATCATTTGCAACAGTTCATCCCTAAATCCTTTTGCAAAGTCCCCTGAGAATGAGGACATCCTCTTCCGTAACCACAATACCGTGATCACATCTTCCAGTTTTCTATTGTTGCACAATCACCTCAAAACCTAGAGGCTAAAAACGACAATTATTTTATTATCTCTCTTGGGTTTTGTTTTCTTTTTTTTAAATAAATTTATTTATTTATTCATGGCTGCGTTGGGTCTTTGTTGCTGCGCGCAGGCTCTTCTCTAGTTGTGGCGAGTGGGGGCTACTCTTCATTGTGGTGCGTGGGCTTCTCATTATGGTGGCTTCTCTTGCTGTGGAGCATGGGCTCTAGGCACACGGGCTTCAGTAGTTGTGGCTCATGGGCTCTAGAGCGCAGGCTCAGTAGTTGTGGTGTACAGGCTTAGTTGCTCCGCAGCATGTGGGATCTTCCCGGACCAGGGCTTGAACCCGTGTCCCCTGTATTGGCAGGCGGCTTCTCAACAACTGCACTACCAGGGAAGTCCTCTCTCTTGGTTTTGTGGGTCGACTGGGCTCAGCTGGGGGGCTGTCTCTCAGGACCTCTCTTGTGGTTGTAGTCAGATGGGGGCCGGGGCTGGAGCCGTCTAATGTTCCTCATCCCCATGGCTGGTGGCTGAGACTGCCTGCTGGCTGGGACTCAGCTGGGACTGTTGGCCAGAACACCTCTGTGTGGCTTCTCTGTGTTGCCTGGACGGCCTCACAGCGTGGTAGCTGGGTTCCCAGTGTCAGGGTCCCAGGGGGCAGGAAATGGAAGCTACCAGGTTCTTCAGGCCCTACCAAACACTGGCAGAGCATCACTTCTACCTTATTCTATTAGTCAAGGAGTCACAGAGCCCAGATTTAGGGACAGGACAGAGTCCCATCCCTTGATTGGAGGAGTGTCCAAGAATTTGGGGGCTATATTTTAAAACTAACACACAACCCCATGAATTCAATGTCAACACAATAATTTTACCTAAAACACAGTCTGTACTTAAGCTTGTCCCAACGATGTCCTTTTTTTTTTTTTTGCGGTATGCGGGCCTCTCACTGTTGTGGCCTCTCCCGTCGCGGAGCACAGGCTCCGGACGTGCAGGCTCAGCGGCCATGGCTCACGGGCCCAGCCGCTCTGCGGCATGTGGGATCTTCCTGGACCGGGGCACGAACCCGTGTCCCCTGCATCGGCAGGCGGACTCTCAACCACTGCGCCACCAGGGAAGCCCCCAATGATGTCCTTTATACCTATTTAAACAAATCCAGGATTCAGTCCAGGTTATGCCCTGCATTTAGTTGTCATGATTCTTTAGTATTCTAGAACCCTCCACATGTATTTTGTCTTTCAGGACATTGCTGTCTTTGAAGAATCCAGTTGTCTTGCAGAATACGCTACAATCCATGTTTGTCTGGTGGTGTCCTCAGGATTTGATTCAACATTTTTTGGCAAGAATACTACCGAGATGGTATTGCATACTTCCTGCAGCACATCTGGGGCACATAATGTCATTAAATCAAAAGACATATGAACCCTCCCCCAACAAAACACGTAATTCATTGATTTATTAAAAACTTCACTCTACCTATAGGACAGGGTGCTCTAGAACTAAGAAACCTAATAAGTCACTCAAACCTCTCATCCTGTTTGAAAATGCCTGTTATTGCTAATCAAGGGAAACACAAGATAATTCAACATGAACAGAAAAAAACAGACAACGTCCATTCGAAGAAAAAAAGTAGAAAATGAGAATCAAAACATTTCAGCTGAGGAAAATTCTCCTCCAGAAAACCACCACCAGGCAGTCTAACATAACACTTCAACCTGTGCTAAATATCCTTAAACAAGCTTTTGCAGATATGAAGAAAACACTGTAAATCAGAAATTTTAAGACATCATACAAAAGTGGACCCCAAAATGAGAAGCAGGAAATGAGAGTTAGCAAAACTCAGGAAAGCAATAGAAGAAAAAGTCAAAATCGTCTCACAAGTGAAGATTAAATTGCAGGGTATGGGACTTCCCTGGTGGTCCTGTAGTTAAGACTCTGTGCTCCCAGTGCAGGGGTCCCAGGTTTGGCCAGGGAACTAGATCCTGAGTGCCACAACTAAAGATTCCACGTGCCACAACTAAGACCCAGGGCAGCCAAATAATAAAATAAATAAATAAATATTTAAAAAATTGCAAGGTACTCAACTGAAAATATCATAAGAGGCATTCACATCATAAAAGGAATGAAAAAATCCAAGAGAACAAAAATAAAATCAATCACAAAGTCAGAAGTGTCAGAGAAAAAGAGATGGTTAAATATAAGCAAAGATGGTCCAACATACACATAACTGGAGTGCTCAGAGACAGAAAAACAAAACAATAAAAGAGAACTAAGATCACACAAAAGTGTAACTTCCCACAGAAAAAAGAAACTTTCTAGAAATAAATGACATGAACATAATAAAAGGGCCTATCGGGTTTTCCCTGGTGGCCCAGTGGCTAAGACTCTGTGCTTCCAATGCAGGGGGCGTGGGTTCAATCCCTGGTCGGGGAACTAGGATCCCACATGCTGCATGGTGTGGCCAAAAAATTAAAAAATATATATATAAAAGGGCCTATCAAGTACTTAGAAAAAATGACCTGGAATGGTCAACTCTGGGACAAATGTTAGTAAAACCTAGGAAAAGAAGAAACGTGTCCTGGTCATGCTGAAGGTGGGGGGCCTGGCAGTGTTATTTACTCTCCCTGTTGTTTTCAATGGCTTTGGGAGGATGTGTGGAGAGATTTGGATTTCAGCAGCTGCCATCATCTAAGGGAACCTGGAACCCAGCTCAGGTCCTCTTGGTGAACTGGCAGAGACCACTGGGAGTTACATGTGAGTTGTCAAGTCAGTTCCTGTTACTTTGTTTTATTTTTGCTTAAGTTGGCCAGAATCATCTTGTTGCTCGCAACCGAAGGTTCTGAGCTGTAATATCGTGTTTCCTGCTGACTGGATAGAGCTGGGTTGCAGAGAGAAGCAGATGTGAGCTAGAGAGGTGAAGGAGTTTTGGAGCCCGTGGCAGCCCTCGTTTCAACCCATTCAGAATTCTGTGTATTTACTGAAATTTTTGCTGAAGTACTACACACTTTCACAGAATGGACACACGCATGTCATTAGCATCCAGATGAAGGATGGAACATACAAACCCCGAGAGGCCCCTCACATACCTTTGGGTCACTGCCCCCCCTCAAGGGTAACCAAAATTGATTTCTCTCACTACAGGTTACTGTGACCTGTTTTTATACTTTGTGTGAATGGAATCACACAGAATCACCCAACATGTATACTCAGGTCTGGCTTCTTTTGCTCAGTAGGATGTCTGTGAGTTTCACCCATGTTGCTGTAGAGATTTAGGATCCATTTTGGAGGTGGAACAGATAGGACTTGGAGATTCATCATTTGCCCAGTGCCCTTGGGCAAAGCACATCACCTCTCTGAACTCAGTCCTCTCATCTGTAAAATGGGACTGATGATGCTAATTCCCGGCTGTTAGTGCTGCAGTTTCCTCACTGAGCTCCTTCAAAGGGCCTGGAATAGAGCAGAGGCCGCGGGAGCCCTCTCCTTCCTCTTGTCTAAAAGAGTGTAGCTGTGCAGTTGGTGGGAATGTAAGTTGGTGCAGCCACTGTGGAAAACAGCATGGAGGTTCCTCAGAAAACTAAAAATAGAGTTACCATATGACTCAGCAATCCCACTCCTGGGCATATATCTGGACAAAACTATAATTTAAAAAATACATGCAACCCTATGTTCATAGAAGCACTATTCATGATAGACAAGACATGGAAACAACCTAAATGTCCGTCGACAGAGGAATGGATAAAGAAGATGTGGTACATGTATACAATGGAATACTACTCAGCCATAAGCAGGAAGGAAATAATGCCACTTGCAGCAACATGGATGCAACTAGAGATTATCATACTAAGTAAGTCAGAAAGAGAAACAAATACCATATGATATCACTTATATGTGGAATCTAAAATATGACACAAATGAACTTATCCTTGAAACAGAAACAGACTCACGGACATGGAGAACAGACTGGTGGTTGCCAAGGGGGAGGGGGTTGGGGGAGGGACGAAGTGGGAGGTTGGGGTTAGGAGATGTAAGCTTTTATATATAGAATGCATAAACAACAAGGTCCTACTGTGTAGCACAGAGAACTATATTCAATATCCTATGATAAACCATAATGGAAAAGAATATATATAAAAAAAGAATGTAATGACTTCCCTGGTGGTCCAGTGGTTAAGAATCCGCCTTCCAATGCAGGGGACATGGGTTCGACGCCTGGTCAGAGAACTAAGATCCCACATGCCTTGGGCAAGGAAGAGCCAGCCATAATGAAGACCCAGCGCATGCCCCTCCCCCAAAAAAGAATGTATATATGTATAACTAAATCACTTCGCTGTACAGCGGTAATTAGCACAACATTGTAAATCAACTATACTTCAATTAAAAAAAAAAAAAAGAGTGTAGTTGTGGCTGCTAGCACTTGGGCTTGGTCGTCCCCAGCGTGTGAAACAGGGGCACCTCTCTCCACCCACACCCCTCTCCCCCCACTGCACTTCCCCATTTGGAAACAGCTCTTTCCCTGGCGTGCTCTTGCCCCTGTTCTCCACTCTGTCTCCTCAGTCCCCAGTCCTTGGCCCATGGGAGGACGTGGCTGTGCTCTCAGTAAACATATTAGGCCAATAATGATGCCTGTTAGGGATGACTTCTTGCAGTTGAGGAAGCCTTAGCTTGCGCACGCCAGCGCAGGAGGCTGAATCCCAGCGCTCTTTCCGCTCTCTGAGCCTCTGTGAAGAGCAGACTGTCTATATACCTCTCAGGGCTGTGATGAGAGTGACAGGAGCAACCTCGTGACAGAGCCAGCCAAACTTGCGCCTGTAATGCCCGCACCGCGGGAGTGAGACGCCGTGCACGTTGCATCGCTGCGATGATCACACATGGGCCCTCCAACGCTTTTTGATTTCATTGGTTTGAGGTGCGGACGGACATCGGAGCTCCCCCAGGTGACTCTAATGTGCAATAGAGTTGGCAACCAGGGCCAGGCACACAGTGAGAGCACAGTAAATGTTGACCTGGGCGGAGAGAGGCCGGAGCCGGCTGGGAAGGCTGGAGGGTGCAGCTTCATGCGGCTGGCGCGCCCCCTTGCTCCCCTTACGCGTCTCCTATTTGCGCCTCCAGCTCCCTTACTCTGCCTTCCTCTCACCCAGGAATCCAGGACATCCCTCACCTGCCGCCTCCTGTCCGGGGTCAGCCCACTTCCTTCTGGATTTGGGGGTAGTGCCCCCCTCCATCCCTGCTGTCAGCGCAGGTGAGCCCAGCCACACACGAATCGAGTCGGAGGGGGCGGTAGCCCAGCCTGGAAACAGCCCTGAAATAGACACCCCCGCCGCCCCCGCTGCCTCCTCCCAGGATCTACTCGAGTGAAGAACAACCCTTTCTATCTGAATGTCTCTCCAGGCGTCGAAGTGGGGAGGCACCGAGTCCTGCTGGCCGCGTAGACCCGGGCCTGGGTCCAGCTATGAAGCGCGCACGGACCCTCCCCGGGCGGGCCAGCGCGTGCAGTGAGGGCGCCCGACCACCGGGCGGCGCTGCTGACCCGCGATGGGAGCCTCGCGGTGGCTGGGGCTCCGAGCCGGGCCGATTGCGAAGGGAGAAGGCCAGCGCTGTGACTCTCCAGTAGGGAGGCTCCTCACGCCCCTTCTCGGCCTGGGGCGTCCCGAGAGGTGATCTCCCCGCATATTTGGGGTGGAGCAGGGCCGAATGGGCTCTTCATCCTGAGGAGGCCGGGGCAGGGGGCTTGTCCAGGCCAGTGATGCACCCTTCTGCAGGAGCTGGCAGGGAGAGAAATGGGGCCACCGTCCCCACTCTCTTGATTCTTCTTTTTGTCTCACGTTTCCCACATGCTTCCTGAGTTCTGAACTTTGGTGGCAGTCGGGGTGAGGAGGTCAGGACTATCTATACATCTTACTCTTAGTCTGTGTGTCCATCGACCTGTCTACCCAGGTGACATTTGTTCCCCACAGGCTGTAAACCAGCTGGACTGAAGAAATGGGAGGTGGGTAAAAGATCATGCCTCCCAGTCTGGGGAACGCAAACCAGTGAACTGGATGCCCGGGAATTCTGGATCCAGGTGATGGTTAAGCCGGGCCTTGAAGGTCAGGGAGAGGGTTTCTGGGTGAGAAGGGCAGGTGATTCAGCCACAGAGGTGAGAGGGAGGATGGAGGGCCCAGGGTCACAGGCTGGAGGGAGCCAGGAGCTGCATGCACGATCTCACCCAACCATCCATAGGGACAACGCTGGGGGATCCCCTCCTGATCCATGAGGAAACTGACAGAGGTCAAGGGACTGGCTGTGGGCCCCCCCCCCCCCGGTGGTGAGTGTTCAGCTGGGGCTGATGCAGGTGTATGAGGCTCAGGTGGAGAAAGCACCGGCCTTTAACCACAGAGCACCTTAACCAGGCATACAGGGCCAGGGTCAGCCTGCGTCAGCTCGCAGTCCTGAGCACTCTGACACTGGCCTCCCAGGAGCACAGGGGCTCTTTCATGCTCCTGGCTTCTACTCTGTGCCCCTGAGATTTCTCCTGCTCTGCTTTCCTCCCCACTCACACCTTGCTTTTGGGAGGGGGTCTGTCTGCCATCAACCATGACCTCTGCAGTGTGTGGGAAAAGCCCTTGCCCCTGGTAAGGGGATCCAATTCAGGCTCTACCAGCAGGTAGGGGACACCGGGTGGGGCAGAGTCCATGCTTTAGGAGCCCCACTCCTCCTGTGACCACCAGGGGCTGGGGCCAGAGAAGCCATGGGCCAAGGGGCTAGGGGCTCAGAGCTGGGGCTGTGCAGAATTGGGCCAGGGTCAGAAGTCAGACTGAGCTCTGCAGTGAAACTGCTGTGCAGCCCTGGCCCGGTGGCTCCCCATCTCTGGGCCTCAGTTGCTCCCTGAAGGGGTGGGGCAGATCCCTGAGGTGGGGAGGGCAGAGGGGAGGCCCAGGTGTGGGGATGTAGGGGTGGAGCGGGGTGTGGGGGGCAGATGGGGTGGGATGGGAAGCCCTGGTTCTCTGGGTTGGGTGTGGCCGCCTGTTAGCACACCTGGCTGAGAGGCCCTATCTGCCCACCCAGCCACTGTCCCACCTTGCTTCTGCCTGTCCCCCGCGTATCTTCAGCTGTGGGGCCTCATACCCCACTCCAGCTGGTTGGAGTTCTATTAATATTTCAGTTTGATGAATTAAAGATTCTTTCTCCCCTCCTCCTTCTAATGTCCCAGGTGGGAATTAAAAGCACATCCGATCCGGTCAAACGCCATTAAAATACAGCCCACGAGGGTAGGAGCTGGCGGGTGTGGGCTTTTCTTTCCCAGCACTGCTTTCTCCTCTTTGGGGGTGTCTGGGTGATGGTTGGTCTTTGTGGGTATGGGAGGCAAGAGAGAGCCGAGGTGGAGGAGCATGAGGGGTGTTTGCCTAAATGCTGCTGCTTTAGAGGGAGCTGCACCCCCTGTGCGTGGGGCCCGGGTTCCGGATAAATGAGGATGTGGGGATGGGGCAGGGCAGGGCCCCTGCAACCCCTGCCCCGTGACCTGACCAGGACACCCCCCATGGGGTGTTTTCCGGGTCAGTCCAGCTGTCCCGGCTCTCCCCGGGGGCCGCTGCAGGTACCTAGCAGTGAGGATGAAAGCCTTGGAGTCATCACGGGCGGGATCGATGCTCCTTGAGGCTCCACTAGCAAGAGGTCCTGCGGGGTCCTTCCCAGCTTTCTATCCTGCCAGCTATCTGGCTCCACTTTAGCAGGGAGCAAATGCTGGGACTTCCTTCCATGCTGTACAGGAGGTTCCTGAGGAGGGCCAACGCTGGAGTGTGGTGGGGAATGATGCAGGGCCCGCCAGGGATTCCCAGCCTGGCTGTCAGTCAGCCAGCCAGCCAGGCTGTGTGGCCTATGCCCCAACCCAAGGGCCTGGGGCCCGTTTGGAGGACAAGCTATGGCTCCAGTCATAGGGATCCTTAGACCTGAAAAGCGCTTCTCAGCCCCATCCTTTCCCTTCAACCCTGAAGAGCCCCCAGTGGCAGCAGCATAATGGTGCATATTTGCTGGTGGAGGGAGCTGAGGCTCAAAGTAGGCGAGGTTCATGGGACACATGCCCTGTAGAACAGGGTGGGGGGCATGCTGTGGACAGTGTGTGAGGCCGGGGTGCTCCGTGGCGTGTGTGACGATCGGGGAGGTGTGTGGTGGGCATGAAGGAAAGGACGGGTAGGATCTGGAGAAGGCACTGCAGGTGGGGCACGGGGAAGCAAAGACATCCCCTTTCCAGGTCACCCCCCCCACCCCTGTCCCCTTGCCTGGCCTCCTGCAGGCCTCCTCTCTGGGCCAGCTGGACTGCATCCCCTCCTGCCCTGTCACCTGGCTGCTCTCCTGCCGCCCAGAGCCCTGCCATCAGCGGAAGGAGCAGGCCTGCCATGAGGCCCAGGGTGGGGCGGGAGGGGCTTTAAAAAGTTAATTGTATTTTGATCTCGGCTGTGACATCCATTCTAATGCTATTGGGCTCACAGCTGACAGCCCCCGACATATGGAGGGAGAGGGATAATAAGTAGTTTTAAATTGCAGCATGGCAAAGAGGCTGGAAAATTCAGAGTCTTAAGAAAAAAGAGGGAGAAAGAGGAGAAGAGAGAGGAGGAGAGAGTGGAATCAAGGAGGAGGAAGTATCCTTCTCTGGGAGGGGTGGGGTCGGTCATCATTCATTTGTTTAACAAGCCAACCTTTATTGGGCACCTGCTGCATGCCTGGTACAGGCTCAGCCTGTGGAGGCTCAGATGCCCAGTCAGGCTATGGAACCCCCCCTCCCCCTCCCCTCCCCTCCCCT
>NW_021703780.1:39788423-39882967 GCF_005190385.1 Monodon monoceros
CCCCCCTCCACAGCACTCAGCTCTTCCAAATCCTACTCCTCTTTCAGGGTCTAAGTGATAGCTCCCCTGAGGGCCCTGACCTCCCAGCCTCAGCTGCCCCTCCCTCCCTGACCACCCAAGAGCCTGGGGCTGTGCCACAGCCTCCCCTGCTTTTCCTTCCTCATATCCCCTCCCTCTAGCAATCTGGTGCCCACTGTCCCCTAAATCCTTACCTACCTGGTCCGGCTCCTCCATCTGGTCCCCAGCACTTGGGTTTAGCAGAGCTGTGTTCAGAATCTGCTCTCTCTGCTCCGTCCAGCTTCTCTCCTCTTCCCACATGTCAGGGCAGGTTGGGAGGGTGTAGACACAGCTGTGCTGTGGACCCTGGAAAGACTTTGGTCCAAATGGGATGATTACAGGTGCATAGGTCCCTGGGGCCAGATGGTTTTGGAATTTAGAAAGATAATATGGCACAAACATGATATATTGTGCAACAACGCCAGGGGGCCTGGGGCAGTATCCCCAAAACAATACGCTGGCTCAGGTTCCTGTGCTGAAACAGAGTATCTCCCACTGAGGGAGCAAGACAGTTACAATGACTCGCTTTCACATCAGGTTTTGCAGCCAAATGACTTTGCCTAAAATTTATGGACAAACTGGTTTTCAGAGCCTGTTGGATTTTGGAATTGTGGAAAGGGGATGATGGCTTTAGCCAACTAATTAGTCCAAGTCAAAGGTCTGAGAAAGTTCCAGGGGTTGTGGGAGGATTCCTGAGGTTGGACCCATACCAGCCTCAAAGGAGGGGGTCACTCCCTGGCCTGTCCCTGAGCCTGGCCTGGGGGCAATTTCCGAGTACCTGTGTCCTTGAGACTCAATATCTCTGTGGGGCAAAGGAGAGGGGCTGGGGTGGCCCTGGGAGGCTAAGTAGGGGTCACTTACCCCAGGGTGCTTAACCCTGGGCCTCACCTCTCACCCCAGCTCTCCTCAACTCCTCTGAGCCTGCAGGGTGACTTAGGACTCTCTGCAGAGCCTGGGGCCATGCCTTGTCTTGTAGTCAGTTCTTCATGCTGGAAATGTCCTGCCAGGGGACAATTATTGTTTAAACAAATTCCCCTATCAGAGACATTTCCATCTCATGGCCTGGTTCAGGGGAAACCAAAATTGAAACCCATCAGACCCCCAGGCTGAGGCGGTGACTGGTTTCACTCCACATGGGGACCATTTCTCAGGTGCTCCAGGCCTGCCAGGCTCCCCCCAGGCCCCTGCACCTTCAAGCTCACTTTGATCTAGTTCAACAAATTCTAAACTTCAGGATTTTCAAAGACAATTGCCCTCTCCTATTAGGAATCTTCTGAAATGGAGAAGTCCTAGAGCAGCTTGGTGAGTTTGAGTTGCCAACCCAGTGGGTGGGAAAAGGCAGGCAAGTTGTTTTCCCTTGCCAGGGAGGCCAGAGCGAGAGCAGGAAGAAAGAATCTACTGCAGCAGGAGAGAGTTAGGTCAGACCTCAGGAAGAACTTCCAGGTCATAATGATATAAAGTACGGGTGCAGGACTTTCTATGATTCTTTCCTCTAGGACTACCTGCCTCTTTCTCTCCCCCCGAAGCCATCTGTCCATCGGTGCTGAGATGGTGTCTCCTTTTCTCTGGGGAGGCCCAAGTGTGCAGGACTGGTGGATTAGAATATCCCCCCCTGGGGACCCCACCAGTGTCAATCAGGTCAACTTCCTTAAAGATTTCAGAATAAGAGCCGACACCAAATCCCAGCATCCTTAGAAAGAACTCGGCCCAGCCCCTCATGTCACTGATGGGGAAACCAATGCTCAGAGAGGCTGGGCAACTCCCCCAGGTCACACAGCCTTAGCACCAAGGCCCTGGCCTCCTGCCTTCAGCCCTGTGCCCCCCTCCCAGTCAGAAAACAGCTCTGAGGAGTGGGAATGGGACGGCTTGATGAAGAGCAGTTTGGAATTTGGGCCCTCGCAGCTGGCCCACGCTGGGGCCCTGCTATGTGATTCCTTGAGGTCACCTGTGGTCACTCTTCTCCCACAGAGGCAGCTCTGTAGTTCCTTTGTCTCCAGGGCAGGGGACAACAACTGATGTTTCTGGAGGTGTGTGTGAGTGTGTCTGTGTGTACGTCTGTGTCTGAGGATCTCTGTGTGGGTGCGTCTCTGTGTATGTGTGTACATATGTGTCTCTGTGAATGTGTATCTGAATGTGTCTCTATGTCTGTGGCGGGGGTGTGTCTGTGTGTGTGAGTCTGTGTCTCTGTGTGTCTGTTACCATGATAAGTCAAGTCAGCTATGAGTCAGCATGAGGGAGAAGATGTGTCCCAGCTGGACCAGGCTGGGGGTCACAGGTGAGGGCTGGGTGGCTGACCACTCTGAGGCTGGAGGCCTGGAGGCCTGAGAGGGCCCAGGACGGCTGCCCAGAAGACCTAGGCCTCAGGCTGAGACCTTCAAACTGGACGAGTCCACAAACTCAGCCATCTGCCAGCCAACAGTGTTTCTTTTTTTAACCCCTGAAAAATATAGCCTACCCAGGCTTCTGCGACACAGCTGGTGGGGGGTGGGATAATTATGGCCAGAGTGCAGGCAATGCTGAGGGCCAGGGGGTGGGGAGAGCGGCTGGGCTCCTTTTGGCTCTCAATAAACCATGGCCCCTTTATGTTCAGTTCCATTCATTCATTCATTCAACAAAAGGCTATTCAACAAAAGGATATTGAGGACTATATTCTGTGTTAAAAACTGCAGTGGCTCCCACTTCTGGGCACCTAAACACAGGACTGGGTGCCCTGCATCCATTATTTCATTCCCGCTTCATGATGGCCTTGCCAGTAGAGCCCAGGCTCTGGCCCTTATGGACCCTTGGTGGGAATCAGACAAAGACCCCCATCTTTTAGGCAGACTCATCCTCAAGACAGGATGTGTCCCGTGTCAAGCCCAAGGCAGGCTGAACTTGAACCTCCCAGCACCCCTAACTGGGTGGCTTCTTGCACAGCAACCCGGCAGCCCTGCTCTGAGGTCAGCATCATGGTCCTTGTTGTACAGGTAGGAAACTGAGGGACCCTGGGCAGGAGGACCCAGGTGTGCTCGGGGTTTGGTTGGAACCCGGGCAGGCTGTTCCCAAGGCCACGGCCTCTCCAGGAGTGACCTGAGTTTCCTGTAAGCCCAGAGCAGTGCACACGTGGTTGGGCAGAGCCGGCAGACAGCGGGAGCTTTGGTGGCCTTAGCTCATTCATGCCTCTCTAAAATGCGTCTGGCCGAGGTGCGCATGGCCATGGGTGCACACTTCAAGGGCAGGGTGCTCTCTTCAAGGGCAGGGTGCTGTGCTGCCCTCTGTGTATTCCTGGGACTAGGAATGCAGCAGGATCTTGGTCAGTGCTGGTTGCATCAAAAAAAAAAAAAAAAAAAAAAAGGCATGAATGAATGCATGAATGAATGCATGATCACCGCCCTCCCACCAGAGACTTCAGTCTGACTGGGTAAATGAGACATGTATTTGGGGCTATCACATGAGACAGTTACAAAGAGAGTTCATGTTTTGCCAACATGTGTTCATTCACCAAACAGTGATTGAGCTTTCACTAGGGCCAGGCATGGTGCCAGGACCTGGATGAACCATGGTGAACAAGATATGGTTCTGGCCTGGCAGTGTCTGGAATTCTGGAGGAGGGAGTGCCTGAGTGGGTCTTTGGGAAGGTGCTGGGGCATTGGATGAGGAGCAGGGAGGGAGAAAGGGCAGAGTAGGGGAGGGTCAGACCCTGCTATTCCCAGGCCCTCCCAGACATTCCCCTGATCTAGAAGAAGAAATTATCTGTGGAAATGAGGGGTTGGGCTGTGGGGGGCATGAATCCCCCCAGGCCTGGGCACAGTGGAGCCCAGATGGCACTCTGCAGGTCAGCCAGGATGACTGAGGTACTGACGTGGAGGAGGGAGGCCGCTGGTCAGCCACTCTCCCCCCCAGCTCTCTGGCACTGTGCTGAGCACCCTCCCTGGGACAAGGACAGTCACTTGTCACAGCTCTAACTGAAGACACTTCTGCAGTCTGGGATGGGATGCTCTTGCAATCCTAAGAGGGCTGCAAGTCTCCCTCCCTCTCTTCCTCTCTAAAACCAGCCCTCTCCTGGGATTTTTCACAGCCCCCCTGGGGAGGAGGAGAGCTGGGGCTCCAGCTTCTCCCTGGCTAAGGGATTTTTCCCCAGGCTCGCTCCTGTCTGCCAGCCAGGCCACCTGTTAAACTTTGTAGACCAGTGCTGGAGGGAGACCAGTGGGCTGTGGGCCATGGAGTGGGAGTTCCCCAAGCCTGGTGGAGTTCTGGGGTGGAAGGGACTTCAGTGGGAAGGGGCTCCTGAAGGCTGTGTGACCAGGGGCAAATGGAATCCCCTCCCCCTCCCGTCCTGTGTCATATGCTCAAACCAGGAGCAGTGGGGTGTGCAAATGAACATGCCACATGGGGGCACACGCCACGTGCGTGGTGCAGATGTGTGATAAGCTGGCCTAAGGTGGGGGTCTTAGTGATGCTCAGGGAAGATGGGGGTGGGGGTGGGGAGGAGTGTGACCCCTTGGCATCACTGTATTTGCTGTACTTCTCAGGGAGTGTGTCGGGATGCTATGTTCCTTGGCCCTCGACCTTTGGGGTCAGGAGGGGTCCCTGCCAAGTCCTCTGAGTCGAGGAGTAGACATCCGCCCCGGGGGAGGGGGGAAAAGGTGGCTTCCAGGAGGGGCGTGGTGAGAGGGGGAGCAGAAGGCGGGGCTGGTGCGGAGGGGTGGCGGGGAGCTGGGCAAGCCCCAGCCTTCCGGCGGTGGAGGTGTGGGGTCGGTGGTGGGCTTCCAGGTGCTCTCTTTTTAAAAGGCCGGCGGAAGCCGCGCGCTCGGCCGCACCTGCAGAGCAAACTTGGCGGGCAGGGCTTGCGCCTTCCCGAGTGTGGCGGCAGCAGAGTGGGCGCCGGGCTGAGCGGCTGCGGTCCCCTCGCCCCCTCGTGCTCCCGGCGCCCGCCCCCTCCCGCAGCTTCCCCTCTCGGCGTCTTCCTCGCTTGCTCGCTCGCTCGCTCTCCAGCGCGCTCTCCAGCTCGCTCTCCTTTTTTCCTGCTGCCGTGCGGCTGCCGCGGCGCCCCCGGGCGCCCGCATCTCAGCCGGCTGAGCTCGCTGCTCGGCTCACGTTCCACTCCCTTCCTAGCCCGGAGCCCTCGGCCAGACCCCGCACCCCGGAGCCGCCTCCTCTCTCCCTCCGGCTCGGACGTCGGGCTCCGCGGCGGACGGAGCAGGGCTGCCCGCCGCTCCCTAGCTCGCTGGCTCGCTCTCGCCGGAGCAGCAGCAGACCGCTGCGCGATTGGAGGCGTCTCGGGCCGGGCGGCCGCCTGCTCCTCCCCGCTGCGTCCCGGACTCCGGGCGGCCCCGCGCCGGGCTCGGACCGCAGCGTTCGAGCCGCCCGCCGCGGCCCGGGCTCCGGCCACCGCGAAAAGCCAGCCTCCGGCCGCCGCCTCCCTGCGCCCCCGGCGCGGGCGGGTGCGCCACCGAGTCCTCGCCGGCGCGCGGTGAGTTGTGGCCCGCGGGGAACGGGCAGAGGGGACCGTGCCCTCCGGCCTCTGGGGCGCGAGCTGCGGCGGGGACTCCAGGGCTCGGGGAGGTGGCCTCTGACGAGCTCCCGGGCTCGGGGCTGCCCAGAGGGCCGGCGGACCGGAGCTTTCGGGGCTGGAGGGCGCGGGACCCGGGCTAGAGGGTCTCCCCTCGGGGCTGGGGCCGGCTGTCCCACCGCCCCGAGACAGGCAGTAGGGCATTGGCTCTTTCGCGGGCCTGGGGGAAAGTGTCTCTGTGCCTGGGATTGTTTCGGGTTTCCCCGACTGGGGGGTCGAGCCCGCGCTCAGGTGGGGGCGGCGGCATCAGAGCGCCCCCTCTGCGGAGAGACAGGGCGGGCGGGGGCGCGGGCCGTTCTTTGCCCCGGTTCCCCACGGTCTCCCGGCGGGAGAGCAGCGTCAGCCTCGCGCGCCTCTCCTCCTTGACCCACACCAGCCCCGCGTCCCGCTCCCGTGGCCGCCCCAGCGTCGCCTTCGTCTCCGACCGACCCCGGCGCCGGAGGCTTGCTCTCGGCGGAGGCGGGATGGGACGGCACCCCAGGGTCTGGGGTCTCCCCGCGGCCCCGGGACTTCACGGTCAGGTGCTTCTCGGATATTCGGGACCGACCCTCTCCGGGACCCTGATGAACCTTTGCTTCTACGCGGCCGCGGGGCGGGCAGCCGGGCCGTGTCCGTGTGTTCGTGTGTGTGTGTGTGTGTGTGTGTGTGTGTTTTCGGGGGGTCCCTCCGGGGTCGGCTTTCCCCGGCGCTCAGGAGCTGAAAGCGCCCCCTCCCCGCGCGGGGGCGGGGCTGGGAGGGGGAGGCCCCGACTGCGAGAGGCGCCCCCGCACCGGGGCGGTCTGAGGCTGTTTGTGCTGAAATGGGGCGGCAGTGGCGGCGGCAGGGAGTCCTGAGGCCCGAACCCAAGAGCGACCCCTCGCACAGGCCGCGAGTGACACCCCCGCCTTCAGACTTTCGGTCCTTTTTGGAGGAGGCTCCTTGTCTCTTTCCCTACTCCGGTCACCCTCCCTGCCCCTGGTGCGGGAGAAGCTGCTTTGCGGGACTGAGCTGGTCTTGCTTAATGGGGTGCCCCAAGCCTCGTGTCTGTTGGAGCCGTGGTTAGTCTGTCTGCCCCTCTGTCAGTCTGGCAGAAAGCCAAATGACGGTGGAGGGAGGATTGTGTGTGTGTGTCTGCCTCATAGTCCCTCCTCTCCTCCATTCTGGGGTGAGGTTGGGGGCTGAGGGCTGGCAGGGCGGCCAGCTCTGTAAGAGTCTCCATGCTGGGCACCCCATTCCCACAGCCTCCCATCCCTGGGCCAGCTCATGGTGGAAGTGAAGAATGTTCTAGTTGCCATTGCCTCTTCCCCAGGATGTGTCCTGGGTCTGCCTTGCTTTCTCCCTGGCTCCACATTGGATGCTGGGCCCCAGGCTCTGGGTGGGCACCTCCGCGCCTCAGAGGCCTCAGGGCATGAGGTGGTGGGAGAACTTCCATGAAGAGGTGAGGACTTGCAGGGGCTTTTCTGATGACCTCTCCTGACGTGGCAGAGAGAATTCCCATGGAGCAGTCTGGAGGCCCCTGGGTGTGGTCATCCACCGGACAGGGCAGGGGGCTTATCTCCTCTCCTGGGCAGGCCCTGGGACTAGTGGCAAGGGCCCCCGAAGAGGCTACAGCGGGGAGTAGGGGTCAGAGCCCTTGCCCCTCTCCCTGATCCCCAAGAGGACCACTTCCTGGAGGGCCTTCCCAGCCCCTAGTGTTCTGTCCTGGGGATGGGATGGGGAACCTTTGGGGATGGTGCCTCTGAGCCTCTGCTTAGCCCCGGATGGGCATGCCTGTCCACTTGTGAAGTTGGTGGCCACTGTCTTCATCTCCCCCCAACTTTTGTCATTCTAGCCCTCAACTTTCCCTTAAATGTCAACATCTTCACACCTGTCAGGGACAAAAACATCAAAAAGTTCTTCCCTCCTGAGGTCTTGCTCGCTTCTAGGGCTACCCATCCCAGGGGCATTTGCTGTGAAGAGAGATTCAGAGACGAAGAAGGCAATGCTTAACCCAAAGGAATGCTCTACCGGTGGTGGATTTTCAGGAGAGAGATGTATGGGATGTTGGGGGCAGGGCATGCAGCACATCCCATAAAATAGGTCCTGAGCTGGCAGAAGGGGAGGAGGGAGCAGGCCAGGAGTTGAGCTGCCTTCTTGGCTTCAGTGGTCCAGCACAGGCCGCTCCTCCCACCTCCCTCCTCTCTCCTCCCGCAACTTTCCTCCGTGTGGCTTCATTCTGTCAGAGGCTTGACATCTCCAGGAGGGAGCGCCTTGCACAGCGGCAGGCAGGCAGCTGAGGTAGGTGAGAGAGTTAGCGAGCAAGCCTGTGGATGAGCAGTGTGCTGGCCAGACGGGTCGGGGGCGGGCCCAGACCAGAAGGGCTCTGCAGCCCCCACCTGCTTCCTGAGGGGTCCCCTGCCCAGCTTCCAGGATGCTTAGCCACACCCGAACCTGTTCCGCTGCAGGGGGACAGCTGGCAGGAAACGATGGCACCAGGACCATGGGCTTCTGAGCTTTATAATTACAGCCACTAGATACATCCTCTCCCCTAGACAAGTGTGGGGCCGGCAGCCCCTAATTACCACTGACCCCAAGACATCTGCCCACCCCTGCTGTCCTTCTCTGCTCAGTCTAGCACCCATTTTCCAATGGGCAGGCCCCACTGGCAGCCTGGGTAGCTGGGCCCGCCAGCTGCTGGATGGGAGTTTATCTCACTTCTGCAGAGTGAGGCCGCCTTTGCCACCTGGAGAAGGCGCGGGGGAGCTGGCATCTGGGCTCTGGCCCTGCTCACTGGGGCTGGCAGAGCTGCTGGCTGCCCAGGCCAACCTGAGGGAGGAGGCCGAGGGGCTTCCCCTGGTGGGCAGCGGGCCCGAGTGGAGGGCACCAGCTTTCTGGTCCTCCTCCCCCACCCCAGCCTGGTGCCGGCTCCTGGAAAGAGCAGGGAGGGCTTGTTTCCGTGTCCACTCTGCCCTAGTTAGCAGGGGAGTATCAAAAATTAATCTCAAGATCTCACTGCCTTTGGCCCTTGCCGGAGTGCAGGCTGCCTTTTCTCTGGCTCCTGGGAGCTCTGTTTCTTTCCTGGCTGTGCAGCTTCTGGCCTCCCTCTGTCCTCTGCTCTCCTTCTCTTCCACTGTCTCCCTGCTGCCTCTCAGCCCAACCCCAGGCATGTAGCTTTGCCTTCCCAGTGGGCTTCTGCTCCCCGCCAGTCCTGGAGTCAAGCTCTGGGGGCTTCTGCCTCAGTACCGCCCCCTCTTCTGCTCCCCCAGCCTCTCTTTCCCTGCCTGAGCTTTGCTCCTGAAAGGGAGGCTTATAATGGGAACTCGCTTAGGAAAGATGAAGCCTGCCCTGCAGCCCTGCCCCCCAGCCCCCCAGCCCACAGGGCAGAGAGAGTCTCTAGCCGCCTGTCCAAGTTTCTCTTGGCTCCTTGGAAAAACGAGCACCACAAGGATAGTAAAAATCACCCTTAAATGAAAGCTGATGACTCCTGTCGAAATGTTTTATAATTAACCTCACCGTTTAGCAATCTCGTGGCAGCAGTGAGGCATAAATATATGTGTACACACGTATATTAAATAAATTGGGGAATGCGGTGCATAATGACATTATCTGGACCCCATTCAATTAAGGTAGATATTATCTGCAGTAATTGGGAAATGCCAGCCCATAATGACAGCCCGTGCCATTTCGGCTCGAGCCATGCTGACGAGCAAGCTGTGGTGTCTCCCTAAGCCTCCCTCTTCTCCTGGAGAAAGCCCTGGCCACCCAGGGGCTGTGATGACGCCCTGGGGAGCTCAGCTGGCTGGCGGTCCCAGGCTGGGCCACCTGCATCGGGACCAGGAGGTTTGAGTCCTCCCTGGGTCCCCCACACTCAACCCTCCCAGCCATCCCTCTGTCCCTCAGGGGGACAGACTAGTCTCTGGACCCGTGTTCTGGCTGGGCTATGACTTCTAGTAACACTTCATCGCTACAGGGTTATTTTTAGATTTGAATATAGAAATAAAGATTGGGGACTTGACCTGGATTCTTAAGTTTTTGGCCGGTGATCGCTTCTCAGATGTCATGGCCCCTTCTTTGTGCCTGGCCTCAGGGTGCCTTAGGGTGGGAAGTCTGCCCCACAGCTGTGGTTCTGTTCGTGGCTGTGCAAGGCAGTAGGGTTTGGACATGGGCTCCCTAAGCCAGTGGGCCCGAGGTTTCCAGGGCAGTGCCGGGGTTTGGGGGGGGCGGACAGGAAGAAGGAGGAGAGAGGAAGAAACAGCATTAGCAGGAAGCCCACAATGGCAACAGCTGCAAACAAAGGCACTGCCCACTTGGATGTTGTGCTGGAAAACTGGATGGCCCTGGCAAGTGGGGGTGGGGTGAGTTGGGGCCAGAAGGAGAGGCCTGGGGGTCTGCATGGGGGCTGCTGGTCGGAGGAGACCTTGAGCAAGCGCGAGCTTGGTGGCTGGCCCCCTGGCTCTGGGAGAAGGCGAAGGTCAAGGCTGGGCATTTCCTGAGCTGAATTGGTGGGACCCAGTGCCAATGAGATGTGCTTGCTTTGCCGTGCAACTGATGGGAGCTGCTGTGGCCTTAGCAGGTGGCTGCCTTTGAGCCTCTGGTTTCTCTAGTCCCGAGTCCCTGTCTGCTGTGCTCACAGTGGGCCCTCCTTTCTCCATCCACACCATGGCCCACAAGGTCCTGCTTGATCTTATGCTTGGAGCCGGCTCTGACTCCTCTCCTGCCTCTCTCCCTTCCCACCGCCTTCCAGTCATGCCGACCTCCTTGCTGTTCCTTGAACAATGAATGCTAATCATATGCCCACCCCAGGGCCTTTGCACTTGCTGTTCTCTCTACCTGGGATGTTTTTCTCCCGGATACATGGCTCATGCCTTTACTGTTTTTAATCTCTGCTCTAATGCCACCTCCTCTGAGAAGCCTTCCCTGACTATCTTTTTCTGAAAAAGCTCCTCTGGATCATTCCCTTTCTCCTTACCTGCCTTGTGTGTCTTCATAGCCCCTTGATCCCCTGAAGTGCCACCCATCTGCGTGTAGATGTATTTATTGTCTCTCCTGCGCCACTCCCCACTGGGATGTTGGCTTCACAGGGCAGGTGTTTGTATCTGTTTTCACTTCCAGCGTTTCCCCAGTGCTCAGAACAGAGTCTGGCACACAGCAGGAGCTCAGCACGCATTTGGATGGCACATTGAATAACTGAATGGTCATGGATTATATTCCATGCCTACCCACACAAGAGGGTTGTAAGAATTCAGGGCAAGGTCTGAGTCCCACTCCGGGAACCTGGAATGCTGCTGCAGACCCCCACTCCCTGCCCTGGGCTCCACACTGGTGAGGGTGGTGCTCTGCTGGCTCTGGGCAGGGACCTGGCTTTGTCTGGTTGTTGATTGAGAATTTCCTGCATTCTGAGCCTTGGGCTGGGCACTGGGACACCGAGATGAGGGCGGTGCTGTGCACCCAGGCCCTTAACGTGCTCTGAGGCTTATCAGTGCCCAATAACAACACACAGAGAGCGGCTTTATGGCACTGACTGTGGAGGAAGGAGATAACAGGAACTAGAATCATCAGGGCAGGCTTCCTGGAAGAAGAAGTATCTCAGTTGCTCACTTGAAGGGTAAGCCTCACAGGGAGGAGGCTGGAGGGAATCCAAGGGTCAGGGAAGCATGGGCAATTGGTTTGTTTCCCCCTTCTTAGTTTTTGTTGGCATGAAGCTCAGGAATTATGTCCTCCATCCCTTCCTTCGTTCCTTCCACACGCATTTCTCAGTACCCACCGCATGCCCAGCACAGAGCCAGTCACTTCTGAACCAGGCCCTTGTTTTGGAACAGGGAGAGGATGGCTTTTGAAGTGAGGTCTGGGGTTTCTGAACTTGAGAGGTTCCTGATCAGGCCAGGGAGCTGGAACAGCTCAGGGAATTGAAGGGAAGGGGGCATGGGGTCCAGACCCCCACTCTTCCCTCCTTCTTGCTCTTAGAACATGGCTCGGGCTGGGTCAGTGCCTGGAGCAGGGCTACTCTTCTTATTATTCTAGAACTAGATTACCTGGGAGAGAAGGGTGGAAAGACCCCAGGGATCATTCAGTCACTTCCACAGACCCTAGTGGGGGATGCTAGGCACCGTGCAAGCTGGGATGCAGAGATATCAAGATGAGGATGACGTGATCCCCTCAGGTTGTGGTCCAGGTGGGGAGAGGGTTGTGCTGCTGGGGTTTGAGGGAGATAGTTGGTCACCCCCTTTCCTTAGGAACCCAAATCATACAGGTGGAGATTTGTTGCTGGTGCAGCTGGGGTGGAGCGGGCTTCTGATGACCTGCTTCCTGGGTTAGGCTTTGTCCATTTGAAAGGAGACTGTCTAGCAAACCTCACCTCTGCCCAGCCAGCGCAAGTCCCCAGGGGTCAGGAGAGAGGGGGGCCTTAGAGGTGACCTGCAGTCCCAAGGGGGTGGGGGTGGTGTAGGAAGGAGGGGAGAGGCCTCAGGTTCCCCCTCACTGTCCCCTTTGGGGAGTGGAGCTGCCAGCCCCTCCTTCCGTGGAAATGTGAGATGTGGGCGATGAGGCGTCTAAACAGCTCAGGGGGTTCAAACCCCACTTCGCTCCTCCATTCACAATCCCTGAGTTCTCCCAGCACCTGGGCTGGGCTGGGCCCAGCAGAGGTCAAGGTGAAGAGAGCTGAAGTAGGTGCTGGAGGGAACCGGGGCAGGCAGAGGGGGAGGGCCACCATAGGTCCGGAGGCCTGGCTCAGGAATGTGAGGAGGGTGTGCTGGGGACCCCGGGCAGGCGGGGAGTCCTTTCTGGACCTGGCTTTCCTCGTTCCACCCGCTCAGCCCTAGGGGCTGGCCTGCTGGCCTGCAGAGGAGCCAGGAGGCTGAGCGTCCCCTCAGAGGGCTGGAGGGGGGACTGAGCCGCTCTGGTTGTGGCCCCCACCCCTGGAAGCAAAGCGCAGGGTCCCTCCCTCCGACTCTGCCCTTTATTTCGTGTTTGGGAGAATTCTATTTCTTTAGCTTTTGGAGAAGAAAAAGCAGCTCAGTGAAAACTAAATTGGAGCTTATTAAGTCACAGTAGCTCTCTTCTGGTTGTTGTTTTGTGGTCTGTGGTTCTTTATGGCCCAGGCCCTGGCTGGAGACGGAAGGGTTGAGGTCAGGCAGGAGAAAAGCCTGGAATCCTGCTTGTTAAGACTCGGAAGGGGTCACTGAGGTAGGTTTGGCCAGTTCCTCGGGCGTCTGAGAGACCCTCAGGTGGTGGGGCTGGCTGGGCTAAGGGAGGGGTGAACTGCAGCTCTCCCCCCAGCCTCCCCTCCCCCATCCCCTTTCACTGAGGAGAATGTTCTGGAAAATGCCATTGGCCAGTGAACTATTGCTCTACCCTGTGCTCCTCATCTCTCCCTGCCTAGTTCTGTCCTCCCTGGAGAAAGGATCTAGCAGGGACAGCAGAGGGAAGTGAGTAAGGGGCTGAGGAGGGAGGTGGGAAAGGGAGACTGAGGATGGGAGAGGAGACACATCTGGGGGTGGGTGGCCATCCTGGTGATTTCACTTCGGGCGGGACCCCCCCAACGGTCCCAGTTTGAGCTTTCCTGGCTGTTTTGGACCTGGGGGAGTGGTCTGAGGGCTCCCAGCACCCCCCCAGCTCCCCCCTCCCCTGCAGGTGGAGGTGCCCCGTGGGGGAGGGAGGATCAGCCGGGCTCCCCGTGTCCGCCCCACCCCCAGCCTCTGCTCTCCTGGCTCCTTTCACTCCCAGGTATTTTTACTTTTCCCTGGTGCCTGTTATGCGGATCAAAGTAAGGAGGGGAGGCTGAAAGAGGCGGTGGTTTGCCCAGCTCTTGGAGAAGCTCGGAAAAGGCAGGCCTGGTAGGTCTGAGGGCTGGAGGGGACTCGCTGCAGGCAGGCTGGGACCCAGTCCAATGGAGAGAGGCCTTGCGGGTGTCTGAGCAGCTTGGGGCAGGGCCTGGGGCCTTGCGGTCGTGATTCTCATCTTGCAAGTATTTGCCTTTCTCCTCACTGAGGCCTCCTTCCCCTGTGTGGCCTCTGTCCTTCCCCTGCCTATGGTGTGTGTGTGTGTCTGTGTGCGGGCACTGATCAGCCCAGAGGTGCTCAGGCTTCAAGAGAAGCCAGTGTTGAGCCCTCACGAAGGATCTGGAAGGCTGAGCAGGGCCTGACTGTCAGAAGCTGCTGTGCATTGGTTTCCCAGCCTGAGTCTGCCCTGTTGCAGCCTCGGCTCACCACCTTGTCCTGATGCCAAAAATCCCTCCATTTGAAATTTAAGAAAACCAAGCCTGACTTCCTAGGATGTGGGAACTGGGCAGGGCCTGAGAGACCCTCGGGGCCAGCGTGGCGGGGTGGTCAGGGCCTGGGCGGCCTGCCCAAGCTCCGTGTCCCTGGGCTGTGTCACTGTTTGACGTTTGGTGCCTCAGCTTCGTCATCTGTGTGATGGGGATAAAAATCCCACCTGGCTCATAGGGATGAGAGTGTCACCTGAGAAGCACCTGCGTGGTGGCTGGCACACAGCGCTATGTTGTCCTTTGCTGTTATTTCTCCATGGGGCACAATTGGCGTTTGGACAAGACAGTGTTTCATTGTGCGGGCTGTCTTGCCCATGCCATCTCTGACCCTGCCTGGATGCAAGCTAGTAGGTGACTCTCATCATTGTGACAACTGAAATGCTCCCACAGGGACGGGGTGGCCTCCAGCCTGGGTCTTATTCCAGCCCATCCATTTTACAGATGTTGAAACTGAGGACTCCCTAGGGGACAGGTGTGGCCTCCAGCAGGGCAGCAGCAGGACTGCAGGGTGGTCTGAGGCTTCTGCTGTTTCTCTTCTGAATCCCCTAGAACTGGCCTCAGCGGCTAGTATCCCCCATCCCCTCACTCCCCACAGCCCCCTGGGGGAGAGATCTGATGACTCACTCACACAAAGGGGTGAGTGCTGATGAGGGGTGCCCACAGGCGTAGCTGCCCCTCTCTTGTATCTTAACAGCTCTTAAGCCTTCCCCAAAGCACTAACCACCAGCCCTAGGTCACTGAGTCCTGGCTTCCCGCCAGCTTCCCCAGGCTCTCTCAGTGTGATTGGGGCTGGCTTTGAGTCCCCACCCGCCTTGACTTGCTGTTTGACTTCGGCAGAGTTATGTGGTCCCTCTGGGCTACTGGTTCACCTGCAGAAGGGGGCTGAGGAGAAGTAAGAGCCATACTCTTGGCCTCTGAGGAGCTAAACGGAGGAGGGAGCATTCTGATGCGGGGGTAAGATGTGAGGTGAGGGTTTAGAAGAAACCCGGGAGCTGAGGCTGGATCCTGGGGTGTGCCCCCTCTCCTCCTCTACCCCTTGTGCAGACCTGGAGCAGTCAGGGCCTCTGTGGGGTGGGGGATGGGTGGCTCTGAGGCCACCACTTGGTCTTGATAGAGGGACCGTATTTCCAGGGACACCTCCCAACCCAAACACAAGCTCTTCTTCCAAATGGCTAGGGAAACTGAGGCACAGAACGGGTGAGTGGCTGCTGGTCTTCATTTGACAAACCCATGGGGAAGGGGGCCTTGGGGTCGCCCCCTAGCCAAGCCCTGGCTCATCTTTCCGCCTTTCTCCCTGGGGCCTCCTGAGTCGAGGGGAGGGAGGTTGCTGGTGGTAAGGGAAGGCTGGGCCCACACAAGGAAGTCCTGGGGAAATTAGCCCAAATTAGCCAGGAGAGTGAGGAAGAGCTGGTACTCCCTCCTCCACCCTTGCAGATAAATATTTAATCACAGCAACAATAGTAACGGCCATCACCATAACGTGCGCTAGCTCAGGCCAGAACCCAGGCCCCACTCGCAGAGGGAGGAAGTGGGGAAGAGAGAAGGAGCAAAGAGAAACTAAGAGAGAAAGACCCTTAGAGAGGGGGAGGGGAGGGGAGGGAGGGAGGCCCAGCAAGAGAAAATGAGCCTCAGTTGGGTTGACCGCCCGCCCCCCCGCCCCCACCACCCGTCGGCCGGGGTGGGGCAGCTGGGGTGGAAATGGGAGGGTCCACCTAGCCCTCCCCAGTTCAGCAGGAGAACCCCAAACCGCCCCCCCCGGCAGCCTCAGCTTCTCCCTGGCAGCCTCAGCTTCTCCCTGGCCTTCAGGCTGAGCAGCTCTCAGCCAGACGACTTCTCCTGGGGCCTCGTTGGCTTTCCTTGTCTCTGAGTCCTCAAGGAGCCCAAGTGTGTCTGGTTCCAGAGCTGGGAGCCAGAAAGCTGGGTTCCAGGCAGCGTTCTGCTGCTTGCCCCCTGTGTGACTCGGGTCAGGTGCTCTCCTGCTCTGGGCCTTGGTTTCCTCATCTCTGAAATGAGCTGTGCCCTGTGGGACCGGTTTCTGCCTGCTCCTTCCTGTGGGTGAGTGTTGAGAGGGGCCTCTCTTCTGCCCAAGCCTCCCAGGCTGTTGCCTGAGGAGAGAGCTCTCTGAGGCCTCGGGTCTGATGGTAGTGGGCACAGGCCTTAAGAAATCTTCAGACACCACCCAATTTCTGCCTCAAATTCTCCCATTTGGACCAAAGTTGAGCAGCAGCTGGGAGGAAACCAAGCTCAGGAGATTGTGGAGTCTTTGGCTATAACCTCCAGCATCTCCTGCCCTCAGGCTCCTGACGAGAGATCCGAATTGCTAATGTCTTCTTTGGGCTTCTCTTTGATTCTCTCTCTCTCTCTCTCTCTCTTTAAGGTTGGTAAGAGGAGAGCATTGGAGCTGTTTTCCCCTTGATGCCAAGATCTGCCAAGCTAGGAGCACTCTCCTCCTTTCACAGTCATCCACCAAGAACAGGCCTGCAGGACGTGGGGACCAAGCCCAGAGCTTTGCTGCACCCCAGGCACGCCCTGCCATCTGGGAGCATGGCCTGTGCCCGTAACTGAGCGTTGCCTGCGTGGCGAGGAACACCAGCATGGTTCAGCCTGTTGGCTGCCATCAGCCACCCTGCTGCTGAAGCTGCACTGGAGAGACTTGTGGGGGCTGCTCTGCCCCTGCTCCCCCAGGCTGTGGGCCAGGGGCCCACACGGCTAGGAGGGAGGCCTGCCGTTCATGGGTCTCTAGGGATTTCCGAGATGCCTGGGAAGAGGGGCTGGGGCTGGTGGTGGGCCCGGCTGCTCCTTTGCCTGCTCCTCAGCCTATCTGGGCCCTGGGTGCCTTCCTCCCTGGGGAAGCCCAAAGGCCACCCTCAAATGAATTCCATCCGCATAGATGGTGACATCACTCTGGGAGGCCTGTTCCCGGTGCACGGCCGGGGCTCAGAGGGCAAGGCCTGCGGAGAACTCAAGAAGGAAAAGGGCATCCACCGGCTGGAGGCCATGCTCTTTGCTCTAGATCGCATTAACAATGACCCGGACCTGCTGCCCAACATCACATTGGGCGCCCGCATACTGGACACCTGCTCCAGGGACACCCATGCCCTGGAGCAGTCGCTGACCTTTGTGCAGGCGCTCATTGAGAAGGATGGCACGGAGGTCCGCTGTGGCAGCGGCGGCCCGCCCATCATCACTAAACCTGAGCGCGTGGTGGGTGTCATCGGTGCTTCAGGGAGTTCGGTCTCCATCATGGTGGCCAACATCCTTCGTCTCTTCAAGGTTAGTGCCTGCGCAGCTCCTTTCTCTTCTTCTCCTCCTGAATCCGAGGGAGAGAGTGTGTTTCCCAGCTCCCCGAGCAATATCTGAGAATTTGGGGCTGACCTGTGGTGAGGAGGGACCCAGCTCCGTGGTGCTGACCGTGGTGCTGACCATGGTGCTGAAACAGCACCTGCTGCAGGCAGCTCCTTGATCGACTCTGCTCCTCTGCGGGGAATTCTGAACCGGGAGGGGAAAGGAAGTACTGGCGAACAACAGAAGGGAGGAGGAGATGGGCAGACAGAAATATAAAAAACCCAGACAGATGGACGCATAGAAATTTAGGTAGATAGAAAGGTAGACAGATTAAAAGATAAACATAGAATGAGAATGTGAATGTTGGAGACTGCCAGGGAGAAAAAGCAAGACTTTTGTTTTGACATTGTTTTTCAATAATTGCAATTGCCAAGAAAGATCTGTTTTTCTCCTGGGCAGCTGAGAAAGCCCCGCGTGGCCCTCCCGCTCCACCTCAGGATTATAGTTAGAAGATGTGTCCTGATTTTTTGGATGAGGTGTTGGCTACCGAGCCCGCAGTGAACGGAGATGAGAACGGGAAAAGGCCTGGAGGAGCGGGCAGTCCCTGTTTCTGGTGCCCTTGGCCCTGAGCTTAGCCTCCCTGGCTCATTACCTTCTTTCTGCCCCTCTTCCTTACACACCTTTCTCCCCTTCCTTCTGGAATCCCTCCCTGCCCCCTCCTTGCCGCCTCCCTTCCTCTCTTCCTGGGGCAGGAGCTGCTGATTTGCAATTCAATTGGAGCCAAGTGCTTCGCTAAGCTGCTAAAACTACTGAAAGCTACTGGGTAGAGAGAAAAACATTACAAGCATTTTACCAATAATTATGTGCCTGCTTCTCTCTGGGAGCCTCCTCGTTTGCTGTGTGTGCGTGCGTGCGTGCGTGTGTGTGTGTGTGTGTGTGTGAGAGAGAGACAGAGAGAGACAGAGAGAGACAGAGAGAGAGAGAGGGAGAGAGAAGAGGGTGAGGGAGGAGGAAGGTGGCACAAATGGAGCCTCTGGGTCCCTTCTTCACTCTGGTGTTAGATTCTTGGCCTCTGGAATTGGCCCCTTGTCTCCTCAAAGGCTCCAGAGTTAGGGAGTGGACAGAGAGAGGCTGTTTGGCCTCATGCAGGATGGGAAGCGCTGAGGCTGGAGCCGTCTCTCCTGGACCCTTTCTGGAACACGTTTGCCCAATCCCATGATGCATCAGTACTTGGGCGGCATTTCTGGGGGCCGGGGTAGAAGTGGGGATGAACGGTGCGAATGTCTCTGTGTTGGCTGCGGGGGTAGGTGGGGAAGAAAGGTGGTTGAGTTGTCCTGTCACAGCAGGGGCGGGGTTGGAACTTTGCCATAGGCTGGTCTGGGCCACGTGTGCTGTGCAGTCCTTGCCTTGGGGTCTTCTTCCTGTGGTGTTGGTTTTGCTTGATGATCCAGATGAAAACATTATTTTAATTTAAAAACAGATGGATGCATTCTGAAGGATGCAAAATCACGCTGAAGCTGGAGACTTGAAGGAGACTTTGCCTTTGTAGCGGGCAATTTGAACAACCCCTGGGGAGCAGTGTTGCTTGTGGACATTTGTTGGTGGGATGGCTGGGGAATGGGAAACTGGTCCAGTCCCTCCACCTGCCCAATTCTGCAGTGAGGAGTAGAGACCCAGAGGGGAGGGGGAGCAAGGCTCTGTGGTCCCAGGGCCTAGTGATGGCTTCGGTGAGCTGTGTCACCAATTCAGCCTGCCTTCCCTGGGCTTGGGAGGTGAGGCGACCTGGGTCAGCAGCTGTCATCCTGTCTGAGTGGGGCACAGCCCCCCAGCCTTTGAGAAGACCAGACTACAGGTGGGGCTGCTTCAGTGTCCTTTTCTGAGCTTTGTATTAAACACCTTGGTGAGTCTGGGTGTTTTAAAAAGTGTTTTATAAAGAGGATAAAACAACGTGATTGGGCCCTTGGGGCTATGACATTGGTAAGGGTCCTTCCCCGCCATTTCCCAGAGGGGAACCAGTACGCACTTTATAGGGAGGTGGAAAAGATCAAAGGAGCTGAGAGGTGTCACCAGACACATGGCCAAGGCTCTAAGAAAGGTCGCTGTCAGCATGAGGCCTTGAAGCGGGTTCTTGGAAGCCCCACACAGCAGTGGGCTGTGACTGCTGTGCTGACCTCTCCCAGGATGGGGAAGGTCGCTGGTGGGGTGAGGGGGTCTGGGGCCAAAGGGCCTCACCAGCCGAGGGCTCTTGCACTGCCCATCTGGTCACATGTGAATGTGGCGTGGCCTGGGTTTTGTCCTGCACGGAGAGCAAGATGGGACTGGGAGGTAGAGGCCCAGGGAGGGGAGAAGGAAGGGGGACGGAAGGGGCCTGTTGGGAAAGGAAAGGGGACGGGCAGTGGGGGAGATGGGGAGAGAGGCAGAAGGAGACAGCTGGCTATGGTACGAAGTCCCTGGGTCCCTTTTAAGAGCGTTAATGTTCCAGGCTGGCGACAAGAGGGCTCCTCAATAATTAAACTGGTAGAAATGAGAGGCTGGGCCAGAAACTGAAAAGCCACTTACAGAGACAAAAAGGTTGAACTTTGAGGAGGGAGGTCAGGTGCAGAGCTTCAGGCAGGGAAGGGTGAGGGAGGGGCATCTTGGGGGCCAGGGGAGCTGCGGTGTCAGGTGTCTGTTTCAAAGGGCATCGCTGCGCCCCAGCCCCGCTCCCTGCCAAGGCTATTAGTGGGGTCTGCTGGGAACTTCCCCCAGAGGCTGTGATTACAGCTCTCTTTCCTCCGTGAGGTGGATTTCCTGTGCAAAGCTTAGAGAGGAGCTCTGGGTTTGGGGGCACGTGGGGTAATTTCCTGCCTGGAGAATGCTGATGGGGTTCCGTCAAGGCCAGGGTATGAGCAAAACTCACACCTGCCAGAGCTGCGAGGGGCCAACTTCCTGTCGTACAGTTGTGGAAACTGAGCCCTGATCAAGGGACGGGCCAGGGCTGGGAGTCAGGTCCCAGCTCCCAGAACTGACTCCTTCCAGACTGCCTGCCCAAAGCAACTGGGTTGGAAGTGGGGCCTCAAGCCCAGGCCTTCATTAGGGATCAGAAGCCCTGACTTTGGGAAGTTGTGGGTCTGACAGCTTATATCCTTTACTCCCCTGTTCCCACCCACTCCTTCATCTTCATTTTGGCTCCATTCTCCTAGTTAAGGGAATATTGATGGAGGTAAAGAATACTTTTCAGAGGAGAGCCTAACGCAGAGGATGTGACCTCTACAATGCTATGTCGTGGGAACAGCCCAGGTTCTGAAGCCAGTCAGATCTGAGTTTGAATCGCTGTGCCACCAGAGTTACCTCACCATATCCACCATATCTACTCACCATACCAGTCACTTACACCATAGTATGAACGAGTCAGTAACATCTTTTCCTGAGAGCAGTTATTGTTGGGGGGAAAAAGAACATAGTAAGTGCCCTGGAAGGAAACAGTTTTCCAGTCCTTGACCTGTAAGAGCTCAGAAGGATCCAGAAATCATTGCATTGAGTCCCTCATTAATTTTGCAGTGGAGAAAAAACAACAACAACAACAAAAACTGAGGCTTGAAGATGGGAATGTGGCCTAGCATGGTGGTTAAGAATCTGGAGACTGGAGCCAGACAGCTTTCGCCACCTTGGCAAATCGTTTAGCCTGTTTGTGCGTCGGTTTCCTCCTTTGTAAAAAGGGGATGACAGTGGTCTTCTAGGCCTGGTGTGGGAATTAAGGGTTAATGTCCAGAAGAGGCCTAGCCTGGTGCCTGGCACACAGTCAGCCTGCAGAAAATGTCATTGCACAGCTTGTAGCTGGGCCTTAAGTCAGCATGAGAGGCTCCGTTGATGTGGAAGAGGCTGGACCGGGTGGGCAGGGACAGATGGTGACCTTTGAGGCTGATCCTGGAGAGGACCGACCATCTGCTGGGCCTCAGGTGTCTCCCTGTGGTGTGGAGACTGAGTGGCCAACTTAACTTGCAGGTAATGAGGGTTTTCTGGCTGTCACCACAGTGGGGTTTGAGCACTAAGACTGGGGTGGAGTGGAGGGAGGGCAGGAAGGGGCAGGTGGGAGAGGGGATGCCAGCCAGCAGGTGGAGGGCAGGTGCCCAGCTTCCTAGGAGAGGCCGGGCCAGGGACACTGGTGGGCGACAGTGGCTCTCTGTGCCACGTCAGCCTGGCCTGTGAGGGCTTGTCCCTCGCTGGGCTGTGAGTGCTGGTAAGGGTTTGTGGTGCCTTTTAGAGAAAGCTGCCTGCCAGGTGCTTGGCTTGTCTGCCCCTCAGTGCCAGGCCCAGGGCTCCTGGGGAGCCTCTGTGGCTCAGCTGATACCCCATGTTCTGTTGAGGATGTGGCTTTTCTGTCTTGAAAGTGTTTTCACTGCACAACCAGGAGGAACTTTCAAGAGGGTCCACCCACTCTCACACAGCCTGCCTGTCTTCCTTGAAGACAGCTCTGTGCTTGCAGCACCCAGGCCAAGAAACTTGGTGGCATTTTTGACCTCTGCCTTTCTACCATCTGCAAATCCTGCAGGCTCTCCTTTAGGACACGTCCTCGTGCTGGAGTCTCCTCAACCCCCACCTTGTGCGCTCTCACCCGGATCCGGCAGAAACCTCTCTCCTCTCCCTGCTTCCAGACAGGCCTTTCCACAGCCCAACCTTTGCTCAGCTAACAGAGCAATCTTGCTAAAAGCCAAATCCAACCTGCTCCCCACCCTGCTTAAACTTGTTCTTGACTTTGCATTGCTCTTAGATTAAAACGCAAACTTCCAAAATGCTTGCCAGTCTGACAGGCCCTGTGCTACCTGGTGCTCTGACCACATCGTTTTGCCTCTCCTGGGTGCACTCCATACCAGTCCTACTGTTTTCTTTATGTTCCTTGAAGACACTGTGCTGTTTGCCCACCACAGGGCCTTTGTACCTGCTGTCCCATCTCTATTGGAATGTTCTCCTCCTACTCCTTGAGGCTGCATCCTTCTCATTCAACCTAAAGTTTAAGTGGACTCTCTTCAGAGAAACACCCTCCATCCCCCAGTTATTCTATATTATTTTCCCATCTTCCCCTTCATGACCCTCACCACAGTTTGTAGTCATGTCCGTATTTCTTTGTTTGTTTTCATGTTTCTCTTGGCTTCCCCTCTGGGCGGCTGCCTGTTTTTGTACGGCCCATGAGCTAAGAATGGTCTCCGTGTTTTAAATGGTTGAAAAAAAATTAAAAGCAATATGTCATGACACAGGAAAATTATATGAAATTCAAATTTCAGTGTCTGTAAAGTTTTATGGGAGCGCAGCCATGCCTGTTCATTTACATATTGTCTAGCACTGCTCTTGAGCTATGCCCTTGGAATTAAGTAGATGAGACAGAGACCATCAGCTGACCCCTGCTGGCCTCTAAGTTGCACCTATAGGACCCCAACAGATCCCAGGTCCATGGGGGGCCCTCAGGAAATCATGGCTGAAGGGACTCATGGAGAGTGAGCCATTTGCAGCCCCCATGTCTCCCCAAACTCTGCGATGACAGCAGGGTGGCCCCTGTCTGCAGAGCCTGCATGAGCTCCTGGCTGTGGGGATAAGTGTGGGTAAGCTCACTTTACCATGGGGTCCAGCCACTGGCCACCAGTGCCCACCACTTTGGTGACCCCTGGGCCACCTGTTTCCTCCTCCCAAATACCTCCAGCCCCTTGCTGACTTGCGGAATTCTTTTCGCTTAATGCTTTGTTCCCCGTTAAAGGGTATCCCCATGTCCCACTATTGGCTGTTATTAGAGATTTGTCCCAAGAAGGCTCACTCAGTGAATGTTCGGGGGTGAATGAGGGGCCCTCCTGAAGAGGTCGTTGGGGTAAAATAATCACAGCATTTACATGGCATGTATCCTGTGTCAGGGTCTGCCCCAGTCCTCACAGCAACCCCCAGGGGTAGGTGTACAGTGGTTATCCCCATTTTATAGACGGAGAACTGAGGCTCAGAGAAGCTAAGCAAATTCCTCAAGATCACACAGCTAGTAAGTGGTGGAGCTGGGATATGAACCCAGGCTGTTTGACCCTGAATCTACCCTTTTCACCACTCTGCTCTCCTTTCTCTTGGTCATCAGATAGTCTTGGGTGAGATCTGGCCCAATACTCACTGTGTGGCCTTTCTGAGTCTCAGTTTCTGTGTCTGTAAGAAGGAGTGTGATGATACTCATTAGGCAGCAGCGATAAAGTATGCAAAGCCTTTAGCAGGTGCTTAGGGGTTGCCGGTGTTACGAGAACAGGTTGGATAGACATTAAGGTGTGAGAGGGGGTCGGGGAGGAGCGGAGGAGGTGTAGGAAGTGGTCTTGCTGAGGGTGACTGTCAGGGCCCGTTCTCCTGAGGTGAGGACCACGCAGCCCTCCCTCTGCTTTTACAGCATTTCCCTTTCCCCCAAACCCTAGGTGTCCCTTTGTGGTGGGAGTCTGGGGAGGGGGCCTCAAGACCCAGGGTCAGGCCAGCATCTAAACAGAGTGGGGAGGGAGGGGAGGGGAGGGGAACAGCCCTGACCACTGAGTTGCCAATTCTCTCTGTGCTCCCGGCAAGTCCTTCCCTGTGGGTGGGGCACTGGGGTACAGGTTGCATCGCCTGGTGGTTCTCAAGCCTGGAAGCTCATCATAGTCACCTGGGGAGCATTGGATTCCTGGGCCTCCAGTGGTGAGGAGCCCTGGGGGCTGGGTCTGTATTTGCACACCTGCTGGGAGGCTCAGCTGGCCGCTGGATGGATGCTCTGAGTCCTCCTTGGTGTCCCGGTATTCCTGTCCCATCTGGCTTCTCCAGCGAGTGCCCCCGCCCACCCCGCAGGCCTCTCAAGCCCACTTCCTCTGATGTGTACCTTCGGGTTGCAGGACCTCTCTGAACGCGGGAAGTTTGGGTGTGGAAGCAAGAGGGTTTCAGCTCTGATCACTGGACTGGCGAACAGGCTCATTACTGGGAATGAAAAGGAGAGAGTGGAGGCCTTTGGGGGACCTCTAGGTAGACCTCCTGGAGATGCCCTGGAGGGAGGCCTGGTGGGCTCCTGGAGCCTGGGTAGGGCTGACAGGGCCCCTGGGCGAGGTGTGTGACATTGTGGAGGGGCCGAGGTGGGGCTGAGCCTGGGGAAGCTCAAGGTCATGACTGCTGGTTTCTGGCTCGCTGTCCCCTACCTGGACCTTGGTTGGCCCATCTGTAAGAATCCATTCATTCATTCACTCACCAAGTGTGTATCCGGGCCTCGCCCTGCTAGAGCTGTGGCCTCCAACTGGCTACACATTGGAATCAGCTGGGGAGTTTAAAATTCCTGGGTATCCGAGCCCCACCCCAGGATTTTGGATTTAATTGATGTGAGATGGGGCCTGGGCTCCCCAGGTGATACTCACGTGCAACCCCAGGTGGAGAACCGCCACGCTAAGCAACTTTACAAAGCAGGCAACAAAGCAGATGGAGGCCTGGCCCTCGTGGGCTTCCACGTTTGAAGGAAAGGCAGGCAGTGAACAGGTAAAACACATAAATTGTCACGGGAGAGCTCTTCCTTGTAGGACAAAGCAAGGAGGTGGCTAGAAAGCCATGGGGGGTGGGGGTGCCAACTTAGACAGGATGGTTGGAGGTGGACTTTTTGAAGGGGGACATTTGTGCATAAACTTGAGTCGAGTGAAGGAGGTCACCCTACGAATATCTGGAGGAAGAGTTTTCCAGGTAGAGGGAACAGCAAGTGCAAAGGCCCTGGGGCAGGACTGTGCTTGGTTGCTGACTTGACCCAGGAGCTCAAGAGGGAGGACCCAGACAGCCCTGGGGCCAGGGGGAGGAGGACCAAGGGGGCTCCAAAACCCACATCTGCTCCTTCTAGCTGCAAAGGGTATTGGGGGAGGAGGGTTACCAGGATTCTGGTGACCTTGGGCAAGTCACTGGGCCTCTCAGGCCTTCAGTTTCCTCACCTGTAAAATAGGTAGGTGGTTCTTGACCAGTCCTTGTGAAGCCACAGAGGTGATGGGGAGGAGATGTAAGGGTAGAGCCCATGTGAGAGGCTAGTTCTTTCTCCTGGCTCTCCCCGTGCTGGCCTCTGGCCTCCCCCTCCCAAGCCCCCTGTACCTCTTCTAACTCCTCCCCCTTCGTTTCCCTGCTCCCCGCTCCCTGACCTGAGGATGAACAGAGCTGGAGACAGGAGGGAGGCAGACGGGGACCCTGAGGGGCAGTAGCTTTCAGTGGTCAAAGCATGGGCCCTGGGCCAGATGGCCTGGTTCATACCCCTGCTCTGCCGTTTATTACCCGGGAGGCCCCTCTCTGTGCCTCAGTTTCCTTGTCTGTAAAATTGGGGACCCTTGCAACCCCCACCTCATAGGGCCTTGTGAGGATTACACGAGGATTACACAGAAAGAGCTCAGGGCAGTGCCTGGCATGGGACTCGATATTGGCTGAGTGCCTGGCCATGGGGGGGCAGCCCAGAGCAATGGCCTTAGAGGCAGCCACACAGTAGGTCACTCAGATCCTGGCCCCAGATCACTGGGCCTGTCTGGACCTCACCATCTCATCTATAAAATGGGCAGAATCACATGCACCTTTTAGGGTGTGGATGCAGAATGATAAGAATGGGAAGCGGGTGGCAGGCTGGGCGCACAGTAGGGTCAATAATATTTGTCCTCATCTCTTGCTGACAGAGTATCCAAGGGGCCTTCGAGGAGGCGTGTGGTCTGGGCCATGAAGGGTGGGGGGCTCTGTGGGGCGGAGGGGCAGGTTGCTGGCTTTGGGCAGAGGAATGACTCTGGTGGGTGTACCCGAGTCCCCCTGTGTGACGGTCCTGGGGTCCTCCCGACCCTCCCAGTTAGGTGTGGGGGATGGTAGGGTGATCTCCGGCTCCCCCCTTGGGGAGGGCTGAGGGTCCCCTTACCAGAAGTCTCCTATAGCTTAGGGACCTGCGCTCTGGGCCTGGCTCTGCTGCTGACTCGCTGTGTGGCCTTGGGTGGGTGGGCTGCCCTCTCTATGAGCCGAGGGCGTTGGATTAGGTGGGCTCTGACCCCGGTCCTTTACCTGGAGCCTTTCCTGCAGAAGGAGCGACGAGCTTACTCCTCAGGTTCAGGCTGACCACCCGTGGCCTTCCCTGATCGTGGGCCGTGCTTTCCAAAGCCTGCCTCCCCGCCTTTGCCTGGGCCATGCCCTCCTCCTGGAATGTCCTCCTTGATGCCTGACGGGCAGAGTCGGGCTTCTCCCCCAAGCCCTGACTCAACATCCAAGACTTTCCTGACCCTCCAAGGTCTGAAATCCTGGGGTACATGGGGTTTCTCGTGTGGCATTCTTGGGTCTCCCCAGAGTTCATATGCACATTGAGGGCAGGACTGGGTTGGACCTCTCTTGGTGCCCGGCCTGGATACAGACAGAAAGACAAATCAGGGAGCCTGCCATCCTTGGGACCAGGAGTTGGACGAGGGAGCTGTGCCTGCCGCATGGGTGGGGCTCACAGGCCGCAGGGCTAAGCCCACTTTACTTCCCCCTGCCAAGCCCGGTTTGAACTGTGTACTTTTCGGTTTCCCCTGAATTACTAAACTAGCATTTTTATGACCAAGACATGTTGGCAATGAAAAGAAGGAAAATTCTGCTTTATATTCCAATTGACCTTTCCACTTGCCACCTGTTCAGGGGGCCTGGGCTGGGGCGAGGTGATGAGATGCAGGCCCAGGCCTCGCCTCCTGGGGCTGGGGCTGGGGCTGCTATGGAGAGTCCTGGTGTGTGTGTGTGTGTGTGTGTGTGTGTGTGTGAGAGAGAGAGAGAGAGGGAGTGAGAGACAGAGGGAGCCTGGTGTGCGTGTGTGTGTGTGTGTGTGTGTGTGTGTGTGTGAGAGAGAGAGAGAGAGAGAGAGAGAGAGAGAGGGAGTGAGAGACAGAGGGAGCCTGGTGTGCTTGTGGGGGCCTGGCTCTCCCACCTGCCTGGGGCTGCAGGAGCTGGGCCTGACCAGGCGACCGCCTTCCCCACAGGGGTCGCTCTAGACAGCAGGATGGCTTTGGGTCGAAGCTGGAAGGGGTTTATGGGAAGCCTGAAGTGTGAGGAAACGTTAAGTGCCTTCTAAGTACTTTGATTATTTTAAATTGCTTAAGTGGTTTCTAAGATGGTCCTAAGTATCCTGGTGACAAAATCAATTAGGAAAGTACAACAAACTCAGTAAGAGGAGAGTAGCCTCCTCACCTGCCTTCCCTGCCCCCATTCCCACCTGGGCCTGGCCGCTCAGCCTGGACCAGGACCCCCTCCTCTCGCCTCCCAACATCAGACTGGGGCTCCCCCACCGCCTGTGCTGGGCTCTCCCGGCCTTGAGTCCTGACCCCTCTCTCAAGCATTTCAGTTGGTGGTGGGGGAGAGAGGGTGCGTGTGTTTGGGGACTTGACAGGGTCTCCTTTAAAGATGCTTCTGTCTCTGGAATGAGCCTTTTGTCTGGCCGCTGGGGGACCTGGAGCACCGTAGGCACGGCCTCCTTTTCAGTGACAGCATTACTGTGTGAGTGCCTCAGACCTTCCCCTGGGTGTTCAAAGGAGCCAGAGGACGTACCCCAGCCCCTGGAGTACAGCGTGGAGGCAGCCATCGCTCCCTGCGTGCCTTCCAGAGAGCTCTCAGCCTGGGCGTGGCTGCCGTGTCACACACTCCAGGCAACATTCACCAGCATGTGGGGGGGGGCTGCACACGTGTGCACACGCCCTCCATTTTCACACATCCGCAGCCCCTGCTGGGTGAGCTCGCAGTGCTCTTGGGGTTCGCCTCTGTCAGCGCGAAAGGGCTTTGTGTGGCCCCCAGGACTGCCTGCTTCCTGTCTCCTCAGGACGGACACTTAGTAGTTCCTGATCTTGTGCGTTTACAAAGAGCCGCGATGGGTAATTTTGTGATTGGCCACTCCGCAGGTCTCTGTAGGGTGAATTCCTGCAGACACGTGTTGGGGCAAAGGGCAAGCGTGTTTATAATTTCTTGTACTCTTGCCAGCAAGGGGTGACGGCTGGACTTGGTGGCGCCCCGTGGCCGGGACCGTGGCCCCAGAGGAGGTCCTGTGGCTGATCCTGACTTGGCCCCCGTGCAGCCTCGTGTAGTGGATCGTGGGAGGTAGGGCCAAGCTGGCCTCTGGGCCTCAGCTCAGGAGCTGCCCAGAGGAGCGAGTGGGCTCGTGTCATGTCTCACTGGTGGCTGGTGGGGTGTGAGGTTTCTGAGCCGCTTCCTCGGCCGTGTCTGTGCACGTCCAGGGGGCTCTCCCTCCACAAGGAGTCGTGGCATTGAGGGCTGGGGTGCTGGGTGCTGGGAAGCAGGAGGTGGCAGGGCCCTACCTAATTGGATAGGTTATCCTGGGAGTGACAGGTGTTCAGGTGCTCCCTTTGGGGGTGGGTGGAAAGGTGGATGTGGCAGGTGCAGCGTAGGAGGCAGAACCAGGTGTCCTCCATGATGCCATGGGCACAGAGCACGGGGGTGGGGAGAGGTGCCCAGCTGGACTCTGCCGGCCTGAGGCCGGGGGACTGTGGCTTCACTTGATTCCTCCTCAGGAGGAAAGCCCCCAAAGCCCAGGAAATTCAGCTCTAGGATTGCAATCCAGCATGGTGGCTGAGGGAGGGTGTGGACAGGGGGCCGGTGCAGCAGGGAGGGGAGATGACCTCACTCTCACCATTTGCTGTGGGCAGGAGGGATGCATGGCAGGAGGGGTCTGGGAGAAGGAGGCAGGAGCCCCAGGGCTCCCAGGGTGGCCTTGCCTTGGTACCCATCTCGTGCACCTCAACTCCAGCCCTCCCTCCAGCCCCTGCCAGCTCCAGTCCAGTTCCCCGGGGTCATTCCCTGACCACACCCCTTGCAATGTCCAATCTGCTAACCTCTGCTTCTGATGTCCCCTCAGCCCCTGAAGAATGCTCTGTCTACCTTTTCTTTACATAAAAAGTAGTTGAAGTATAACTTACACACGGTAAAGTACACAAATTTCGAGGGCATTACTTGATGAGCTTTTATAAATTAAGATACAGAACATTTTCAGTTCCCTAGAACATTCTCTTGAGCCCCTCCCAGTCCACATCCCTCCCTCCCCAAGGCTAATTGGTAGCCTGATTTCTAAAAGCATAGATTGGTTTTTTTTGTTTGTTTTTTTTGCGGTACTCGGGCCTCTCACTGTTGTGGCCTCTCCCGTTGCGGAGCACAGGCTCCGGACGCGCAGGCTCAGCGGCCATGGCTCACGGGCCCAGCCGCTCCGTGGCTTGTGGGATCTTCCCGGACCGGGACACGAACCCGCGTCCCCTGCATCGGCAGGTGGACTCTCAACCACTGCGCCACCAGGGAAGCCCCCATAGATTAGTTTTGTCTGGTTTTGAGCTTCATACAACCAGAGTCATACGGTCAGTCTTTTGTGTGTGGCTTCTTTCACTCACATTACCTGTGAGATTCCCCCATGTGGTTGGGTATTTTGATGATTTGCTCTTTTTCATTGCTCTGCACTATTCCACTGTGTCATTGTTTGTGTAGTTCCGCATTCATTTACCCATTCTGCTGCTGCTGGACATCTGGGCTGAGTTCAGGGTTTGGCTATTAGGAATAAAGCTGTTCTGAACATTTGCGTACATGTCTTTTAGTGGACATTAGTGCTCATTTATGTTATACATATAAATATGAGTAGATACGATTGCTGGCTCTTTGGCTGCATGAATGATTAGATTTAGGAGAAGCTGCCAAACATTTCCCTAAAGGGATTATATTCCCGCCACATTTTTTTTTTGCTTTGGAAATTCCACCTGTGCTTCAAAGGCCCATCTTGAACGCCACCTCTCCTGACACCCTGATGGATAACAGCATTGGTCACTTGGATGTCAGCTCTTCAGGGCACGGTTGTGCCCCTTTTCTTGTCTGCTCTATCTCTAGGGCCTGGAACCTGACAGGTGCTTCGTAAAATGAATAGTTGAATTTATGTGCCTGGCCCTGTGTCAGGAGTTTCACATAGATTATCTAATGCAAGTCACTGGCTAGGAAGTCCATCGCACTGGCCCTATTCTACAGGTGAGGAAACTGAGGCTTGTCCAGAAAGCAGTGGAGGCCTGCAGCACTGCCTATCCCTGAAGCCTCTGCTCATTCCGCAGTTCTCAGCGGCATGTGTTTGGAATTTCTTGCTCTTTTTCAGCTCGCCCACTTTGATTTCACTCGGCCTCATATTCTAGTCCGGGGGTTGTTGAATTAAATCTCGTGGGTGACCTAGTTAGCTTGTGACCCAGCCAGCTCCTGAAGGATCTGTCAGCTTTTTCTTCATCCTGAGCCTGTGCCCTAGAATCAGGGTTTTCCAGGTTGGGATGGGGTGGGAAGGCTGAAGAAACCCACCCGTATGAAATTAAAGCCCTCTTCTGGCATGGCCAACATTTGTACCTTGTCAAAATCCCTTTCCATTGGTTGTGACAATTCCTGAGGTCACAGCCTGGCCACCGTCATTTGCATTTTCCGAGTGAAAAAATTGGAGCCCAGGGAGGTGGGGTGACCTGCCTAGAGTTGTCAAGGAGCCTGGGGAGGAGCTGAGGTGAGGGCCTTGAACTCTTGCCTTCCAGCCATGTGCTGTAGGATTGTAGGGGTGTGCTGGGAGTGGATGGAGAATGGGAGTTAGGCTAAGAACCCACCAAGGCTTGTCCCAGGGCCGCTTTGGGGAGCTGGAAAGGCTCTTTCAGGTCATCGATTTACTAAATGGTCTTTTAGTGCCCTGAAAAGTGTGCTGGGGTGTCTCAGGGGCGGATCCCCAGAGGAGCCTGGAGGCTACTGTCCATGGTGCTGAAACAGGACGGCTGTTGGGAAGCAGAGGAGGGGGCAGTAGAGCCGGGCTTGGGGGCGCTGTAGCTTCCCAGGAGGTGCTATCCTGCCAGTTTTGATAGCTGGGCATGTGGCTGGGCAGACGGTGCAGGCGCCTTGATATTTTAATTGAAGCCTGGAGACACGGTTACTCTCTCTGCTGTGCTAACAATGTACGGAATAAATAATTCATTGGTGGCTGTGTTGTGCCTGCTGTTCTCACCCATGGGGGTGGCCACACGTGTGCTCAACATGCAAGCTGCTGGGTGGGCCAGGAGCTGCTATTATGGGCTGGTGGCTGGACCAGAGGCGGTGCGTTGCCGTTTTAACAGGGCCCTGGTCACCTCTCAACTGCCGCGAATCCGTTTCCTCCCAGGCAACCCCCAAGGAGAGGTGAGTGGAATGCGGGGCCAGCTGCTCCTGTGTGCTGCAATTAAGTGGCACTTAAAGGTCCATTTGTCCTCAGAGCAGCCTGAAATGGCAGCAACCTGGAGGAAAGGCCCCTCTTAATGGGCACTCTCCCTGGGCTGTGTTTGAACTGGTTCCATTGGATTCAGCAAATATGTACGGAGCTCCAAGTTTGTGCAAGATACCGGAGCAGGTGGTGGGGATGGGAGAGATTGCCAGTGAATAAATCTGGGTCCTTCCTGGATGCGGAGGTATGACATGCATATGATTTGTCAAAGCTCAAGTTGGGGGTGTGGGAGGGCTGTGGTGGAGGTACAGGCGAGGGTGTGTGGGGGCTCAGAGTAGGGAGAGGTCGGTTCTGACAGGGCATACATGGGGTGGTTGCCTGGACGAGGTGTCCTGCAGGCAGAGAGGGAACCATGACAGTGCTCCAGTGGAAAGGACAGGTATGGTTGGAACTTCAGATATGTCTGGCATGGATGCAGCAGGGCTCCTGGCATGGGAGAGGGTGAGGGAGTTGGGATGGATTAGGGGCTGAGGCCAAGAGTGCGGGCTTGATGCTGCAGGATGGTGCCTTGGTCCGATTTGGGGGTTAAAGTATTCCTTTGGGTGTGGAGTGGAGGTTTGGTTGCAGGCCGAGGCCTGAGGCTGAGAGAATGGTTAGGAGACAGATGGAGCAGTTCAGACCGGAGGTTATGGTGGCCTGAATGCTGGCCTTAAGCATACTATCATTCATTCATTCATTCATTCATTCAGCAATCAAATAATTAGTGAGTCATATGTTAGTCTAGGTTAGGAATAGAGCAGGGAACAAAAACACACACAATCCTTGCCCACATGGAGCTGCCCTTCTAAAGGGGGAGAAAGACAGTAAGCAAGCAGTAATTCAAGAGGTGACAGGTGCTGTGGAGGAAAACTGCAGAGGGCCAGGGGTTTCGAGAGTGATGGAGGAGGTGAAGAGCTCTTTTAAACCAGGTGGTCAGGGAAGGGCCATTTGAATATAGGCCCAGGCAAGTGAGGAAGGGAACCAGCTGCCTGGATGGTATTGTGGGTGAGGGGCACAGCCAGTGCCAAGGCCCCGAAGCAGGAACATTCTTGGTGCATCTGAAGAACAAGGAGGCTGTTCAGAGAGGAGGAGAAGAGGCGGCAGGGCTGGGTCAGCAGGAGCTCTGGGTCCCAGGACAGAGTGTGGCTGTTCACTCCAGACGCACGAGTGGCCTGCGGAGGGTTTTAAGCAGAAAGTGATGGGATCAGATTTATGGTGTCAGAGGCCCCCTGGCTGCCCTGTGTGGGCTGAAGGTGTAGCCGTGTCAGAGGCAGGCATGGAGGAGTTCATGTGTAATAACCCTCCCTCCCTCCCCACTCCTCCCAGGGGGCAGTCAGCCCCCAGCCCTCCTCCGCAGAAAGCCCCTGAGGAGGCTTCCAGGAGGCCTGGCAATTCTGCAGAGCCCTGTTCTTCCCGCCCCCCTGCCCCACGCTCCTGGTCCCCAATCCCTGATGCACTGCGGCTGGGACCCTCAGCCACTGCTGGATGTGCCTTGTTCAGGGCCCTCTCTGGGCCTCAGTCACCATGAGGTGAGCATCGTGGCAAATGTCTCCCTCACTGAGTTGATGTGAGGTTTAAATGGGAGAATGTCTGTGAAAGCTGTAGAGGGAAGGCCATTATTATTACAGATTTCACAGCTAGAGGGCAGACAGAAGGGAATCGTTGAAGGGGGCCCTGAGAGTAGTTATTTAGGAACCTGTGGCTCCAGGTGGTGGTCCTGGCTGAAATATGCCTCGATTAAAAAGCTGCAGGGAAGAGGTATTTAGGGAAGCACATGCCGGACAGACTGCCCAAGGAAGTGGTGGGTGTGGGGTGCACCCTTGCCCTGAGGGTGCTGCAGTGACCCCCTGATGTCTGAGCCCTGGGTTGAGTCCTGTCCTCACAGGAGGTCCTTCTTCGGCTTCCGCTGTACCCTGTGCCCCCTCTGGCCCCTTCCCACCAAGAGGTTGGGGCCAGGAGGGTGTTTCCAGCTGGAAACTGCTGTGGGCCCCAGAGTGTCCTCATCTGGGGAGTTGCTCACGCTCCCCGCCTTCCATACCAAGCCTTTCTCTCCCCCACGGAGAACCTGGGGACTCCCCAGCCTCCAATCAGCTCAGGCCCAACCTCAGGAACCTCCCTCCGTCCCTCCTCGGGAGGGTGGTTGAGTTATCTGCCGCTCATATGTTTGGCAGAGAGCTGGTGGTGAGACCCAGACTGGGAGTGCGTTCAATGTGGGGCTCCTTCTGGGGGAACCCCTCTGATTGCTGTCGGCAGCCGTGGATCTGCTGAGGCCCTCCAGGAGCTGCTTATAGAGCTGTGAGCGGGAGACACTGCCTCCCTTGGGCTAGGGGAGAGGACTCAAAGAAAGGGCCTGTTTAATTTAATTCTGTGTTTTATTGCTCGTTGGATAAATAACCTTCATTGAGATGGAAGGTTGGGGGGATGGACAGGGAACTTTGATTAATTTCGAGCTGGTTTCTCATTTGTTAATTTTCTCCCAGTTCAGCAGGATTATTAAAACAAATTACTGACACTGTTCTCTCCTCCCTGGGCTGGAGCGGGGCTTGGTTCACAGGAGTGATCCTGCCCCCCTTTTCCACTACAGTTATTTAGGTACGACTTGGGGCAAGTGATGAGGCCTCCCCTGTCTCAGGGTCTCTGGGCAAGGCCCCCATTTCTTGTTGCGGATCTTCACGTCCCTGCAGCCTCATGGAAGTGCTGGGCACCCAGGGAACGGTGGGAGGTGCTAGCCAGCCAGGGCGCTCTCCCTCCAGCAGTGCCAGTTACCTGGGTGGGCTGGGGCCTGGAGTGAGGGACAGGCCTGCCAGCTCCAGCCCTCTCCCCAACCCATGGTATCCAAGGGAGCGGGACAGGCGGACGAGCATGGCAGGCGGGCTCATAGTCTCTGGGCTGCCCCTCCCCCTGGTGCCCAGTACCTTTGGTCCTCCTCAACCCCCACTGACCCTGTCTAGGCTCATCAGCCCTCGCCCACCTTGAGCTCTGCCCCTGCCAGGCTGGATCTCCTATTGGTTGAATCAACCTGCAGAAAAACCGCCCCTTGACGAGTGGTAATGGGGGAGAGTGGTCAGCACTTTCCTGCTCGCTGTGGGCAGTTGAGAGTTCCAGCTGCTTGATGGACAGCTGGGCAGGGCGGTGACAGTTCAGGGGGTGTTACGAACATTCTTTTGTGCTCCCCAAAATGCACAGTAAATGCTGCCCCTGCCCATCCTGATTATACAGGAGTGTGTGTGTGTGCACGGGCACACACACACACATTCAGGTATATTTAGCACCATGAGCCACTGTCAGCACTTGTGCTTGTGTGTCCAGGATGTGTGTGTGGGACTCAGGGCGTGCTTGTGTGAGCTTGTGCTCCTGAATATGGGGGTGGGTGTCTCAGGTACACTCAGGTAGACCTAGTGGGCATGCCTGGCTCAGGGCGTACCATGTGTCTCTAGGTGTATCTGGGTGTGACTCATGTAATTCTGTGTGTGTAATGTATGCTCTCGTGTCTGTGTACCTGGGTGTATGTGGAGTGGGCAGGGGTGAGCACTTTGTGTGTGTGTGTGTGTGTGTGTGTGTGCGTGCGTGACGCCCTCGGCACATGCACGTGAGCGGGTCCTTTGGTTTTGGTGGACTGAATCTGCTGGCTCCTGGCAGGGCTGCCAGGTGTGTCCACGTCTGTGTCCGTGTGTGCGTGTTTCCTCCTCCCTGGTCCCTGCCCCCATCGGCTGATGCTCTGGAGCATGAGATTGGATTACCTGGAGTGTCCACCTGGGCAGGCCTTGGCTGCCCTGAGGGTGACCATGGGGAGACCTGTCTCTGCTTGGCTCCGCGTTGCTTGGGGGACACAGGGGTCCCCTGGAGAGAGGCTGTTCCCTGTGGCCTCCTGACCCTCCACTCCCCCAGCCTGCCCTAAAGGACCTTCTTGCTGTCTTCATCTCCAGGCCTGAGCTGGAGGAAGGGGCGGGTGAAGGAGAGCTGCCAGACAGGATAGATGGCCCTGAAGCCTGGGCTGGCGGGGGACACCAGCTTGACTTCTAACTCCTGAGGCTGGGCAGTGGGTGCGGGACGCCTCAACCCCTGTGACTCACAGGCTGTTGAGGCTGCCAATCCTGTGAGGCACAGCTCACTCCAGACACTTCCTCCAGGAGAGATGTGTTATATCAAGTTGAGTGAGAAGGGCCACGGGTCAGGGGACAGTGAGGGGTGTGGGGCTGCTTGAGATGAGCTGTTCAGTGACAGCCTCTCTGAGAAGGTGATGTTTGATCAGAGATGTGAATGAGTGAAAGGGTGTACTCTGTGGCTCTGCGGGGGGAAAGCCAGCCGGGCAGAGGGCACAGCACGTGCAAAGGCTGTGAGGCTGGACCATGCTTGGGGCTCAGGCGCTGTTTAAGGAGGCCAGTGTGGCCAGAGGGAAGTGAGTGGGGGGAGGGTTGGTAAGAGCTGAAGTCGGCCAGGCAGCAGGTGTTGGGGAGATGCTTGGGAGGCTTTGGGCCCTTCTGAATTGTACCTGCAGGTGCCCGCTGTCTGCTGGGCCTGGCTGTGCTGGGAGACGGGACCCCTCTCCGGGCTCTGCTCCCAGCGGCTGCTCCCAGTGGGACCTGCTGAGGCCCGGGCTCATGGGCAGACCTTTGTCAACTCTCTGGCTTTATGGAGATTCTGGGGCAGGGGCCTGAGTCGGGGGGACCAGGTGGGAGGGGCCAAGATCCGCTCCGGGCTTTCCTCTCAGAGAAGAGTGCCAGCTCAGATCACCAGTTGCTGGAAACTGGGCATGTCCTGCCTGTCCGCTCATTGTCTGGACAGGCCCCAGACGTGCTGGTGGCTCTCGCTGTGGGCTTGGAGGGAGGCCAGGCAGCAGGGTGGGAGGATTCCTGCTCTGGCATTGGTGGGCCTGGGTTTCCATCAGTAGCTGAGGGATTGAGGGCCAACGACTTCTCTCCTGTCTCCAGGTCCTTGCCCATAAAGTGCAGAGAGCAATGTCCACCTGGAAGGGGTGTTGTCAGAATTAAATTAGTGAGGTTAGAAGGCCCAGTCACAGGTCAGACCCCAGAGCAGACCTGAGATGAGCATGACGGGCAGCTTTCCTGGGAGGTGCCCTCAGGATGGAGGAGAAGTAAGAAGGGAAGTTCCAGCGCCACTGCCTTCATGAGCTGCTACCTCGTTGGGTGCCCAGGACTCATCCCACCTGGGCTTCTGGGGGAACAGTGTAGAGCAGGTCCTCAGTAGTGGGCTGGACCGTGCTGTCCCCATCCCATCACAGTACCAGGCACACTGTGGTCGCTGAACGGAATCAGACATCTGCAGGTTTCTGCAGTAGATGGAAGGAAGCAGAAGGGTCTGGGGAGAGGTTCCCCCCCAAATCATACCTGCCATCCTTTGGGAGGAGCTGGGCCCTTCCAGGCTGGAGGCCGAATTTCTGGGCTGAGAGGCACAGAGGCAGCACAACAGAGCTGGGGTGTCTCAGAGGTGGTTCAGGTCAATCCTTACTTCCACGGGGAGGGGGCAGAGGCTGATGGCAGGTGGAGCCCAGCGGCGACAGTTCAGATGCATGGCTTTGGGCAAGTAATTCAACTTCTCTGGGCCTCGGTTTTCTCACCTGTAAAGTAGGCGGAATGCTAGTACCTTGATGACAGGTGTCTGGTGAGGACGAAATAAATGAGTGCTGAGAACAGAGCCTGGCACATAGTAAGCATTCAGTAAATGTCAGTTATTACTGTGATTGTTATTTTATGATTATTAGATGCGAAGCCTGGGGCACAGGATAGAAGAGGGTCTAATTTGAGGTCACACGATGAGTTAGTGACAGACTAGAATTCAGGCTCTTTCCACCCTGGCCAGATCTCAGAGCCACAGAAGGTGCCGGCAATGGGGGTGAGAGGCGGGGTAGCTTCCCCTTCGCTCTGGGCTGAGCCCCTGGCCCCTCCTCAACCTGCTATGTCACTGGGGCAGCTGGAGAATCCCCAGGAGCCCAGTTATCTTGAAGGAATGGGCTTGGCCCAGAGGAGAAGCGGGCAGCTGACCCCGGAGAACTTGTTTGCCTGGCTCCTGGCTTGAGACTCTTCTTTTGGTCTCGGGTACGCTCAGAGTTCAGGGGAGGGCTCACTGAGAGTTTTGTCATGGAGGGAGACACTTGGAGCTGGAGGGCTTTTGGGGGAGGTCATACTTCTATCTCCACACACACCCCTGGGCCAGGCCACCCTCACCTCTTACCTGGACTAGTGCAGTAGCCTTCCCAATGCACTTGGTGGTTCCCATCTTGCCCCGGATCTGTTTCCAGTACAACCATGGCTCATGCTATATCCTCCCATCCTCTCTGTGTTTTTGCCTTTCCTTGAACCAGCCACAGGGCCTTTGCACCTGTCTCACCTTCCATCTGGGTTGTTCTTCCCTCTTTACCTGGGTATTGCCTACCCATCCTTCAGGTGTCAGCTCACTGCCCCTCCTCAGGGAGCCCTCCTTGGGTGCCCTGACCAGATTCAGGCCCTTATTCCAGGCTCTCACAGGTGCCCCCGCACCACGCCCCGACCTGTTCCCAGCAGAGGCTGTGATTATGTATGTGTTGGTGTGCGTATCTGGTTAGAGACCATGTCTCCCACAGGACTCAGCTCCACGGGAACAGCGGTTTGTCTGCTTTTGCACACTGTGGTCTCCCCGGTGCCTACCATGGTGCTGGGCACAGAATGAGTGCTCAGTAAATATATTTTATTTTTGTTTAATAAATTTATTTGTTTATTTTTGGCTGCACTGGGTCTTCGTTGCTGCGCACGGGCCTTCTCTAGTTGTGGCGAGTGGGGGCTTCATTGCGGTGCGCGGGCTTCTCATTGCGGTGGCTTCTCTTGTTGTGGAGCACGGGCTCTAGGCGCACGGGCTTAGTTGCTCCATGTGGGATCTTCCCAGACAGGGATTGAACCCATGTCCTCTGCATTGGCAAGCAGATTCTTAACCACTGCACCACCAGAGAAATCCTGTAAATATATTTTAAATGAATGCATGATGGGATGGGAGGCCCATAATCACCTCCACCCTTGCGAGGGCCCAGAAACCCTTGTTTTGCAGATGGAGATGGGGCTTCCGCAGCAAACATCCCCCAAGAGGGAACTCTGGGTTAGAACAGCACCCCAGGTACACCTGCATGGGATGCCCTTCTTGAGGGTGCTGGTGAGAGATGGGTCAGAGCCAGGGGCTGCCAGTGCCTGAGGACAGCGGTGGGCGCAGCCAGGAATCAGAGAAGCCCCTGGAGGTTGGCGGTGCCCCCTGCAGGCTGGGTTCTCAGCAGCTGGCTCCATCCCAGGGCCCCGGGAGGCAGTGCTGGGTCAAAGCGGGGTGGGCAGGGGAGAGATGAGCTCTGCAGGTGGCTAGTTGTCAGCCTGCCCAGTGGTCTTGGCTAAATTGCTGCACTTGGCCTACCCATTCCCCTGTCCAGCCCAGGGCTCAGGCTCCCTCGCTCCAGTGGGGCCTCCTCCCTGCCAGCCTGGCTGTGGCTGAGCTGTGATATAAATTACCTGGAGTGATGGTGATGTGACTTTTATCGACTTGTGTGTTCGATAATGTTTGTGCATCCCGTCATATCTTATTATGTTAATACAGAGCCATATATTCCACGCAGCGCAGCACATTTACCTGACTTGGGAGGACACTGGGCAGATGCCGTGGTTCATCTCTCCCCGCCTGGCCACGCCCCCATCGCTGGCCCTCAGGACGGTGCCATTACAGATGCTCCAGGGGCACCCCGTTCACTGAGGTCGTCCCGGCCCCGCCCCCGACGCCCACAGCTTGGGGGTGGGCTCAGCGGGTTCTGTGGAAGAGGCTTCTGGATGTCACCCCCACATCGTGGAGGCCCCGTCCTCTGTCCTTACCTTGTGAGTCCAGGGCTCATTAAATCTCCACTGAACAGATGTGGAAACTGAGGCTCGGACACGGGAAGTGTGTGTCCAAGAGATGTAGTGAGGAAAGGCCAGGAGCAAGGACTCTTGGCTCCCCATCCTGGCTGCTTCCCAGGGGCAGGGATGGTGTGGGCACAGGGCAGGAGGCTGGCAACGTAAACGGAGTATGTGCCAGGCAGGGCGTAGGAGTGAGAGGGCCCAGGTGCCGGAGTCAGAGAGACCTGGGTTCAAATCCTGCCTTGCCACTTGCTGTGTGATTTTGTTTCCATATTTTCTTGGGCCTCAGTTGTCTTATCTGCAAAATGAAGGTAATAATAGCATTCACTTCGTGGGGTTATTGTGTGCAGATTAAATGAGAGAATCCCTGTGGAGTGCTGGGCGTGGTATAGGAGCTTCTGAAATGGTAGCTCCTGGACCTGCTTGGATTCCGCTAATACCTGCGCAGCCTCCTGCCTACTGCTGCCCCACCCGGCTCTCAGGATGCCCAGCCCCAGCCCAGCCGGTTCTGAGTGCCTGGTCCCTGCTCAGCCGCACCCTCACCTCGACGCCCTGAGGTACGGCAGCCCCCTGGGCTGGTCCCGAGCCCCTGCCCCTTGGACACTTGGGTGTGGCCTGGTGCCCGGTGCTGCCCGGCTCCCTGGCCCACAGGCAGCCTCATGGCATGGAGAAAGCCCAGCTTGGCCATTAGGTGGGCCTGGGTGTGGCTCCCGGCCCCAACGCTAGGTGACCCCAGGCACGGGCCTCAGCTCTGAGCTGCAGCCTCTCGTGTCAGTCGGGGCGAAAGAACCCTTCGCACTCCCTCCGGGTGTGGTGAGAATCAACAGGAGGGTCTGTGTCAGTTGCTGCCACACCTGGTGTGTATCAGACACAAAGAAGTGGCTCCTGGCAGCTTGGGTGTTTGTGTCTCTTTCCAGGCTTTCATGTCTGCTGACAGAGGCCGGTTCTCACCCCTGTGCCCACTGGGCAGATGAGGAGACTGAGGCTCACAGGGGCAGTGACTTGCCTGCAGTCTTGCAGCGAGGCAGTGGGCAGAGGGTGTGGTGGCCTGCTTCTCACCTCCGGAAACCTGGGCTTTGGGCCCTTCAAGGAGAAGGGGGTGCAGGCACTGCAGCCCCATGGGGCTCCCCTGGCCCCCACCCTTCCTCCCCAGACTCTGGGCTCCTCTGTCCCTCGGCCTCCCCGCACATGTCACTCTTGACAAGGTTACGGAGTCAGCATGTAAAACCTGCAGAAGTGAGTGTAATTTATTGATCTAAATTTTGCTTATGAAATAGGACAAGTGCTGATTTGAGGATCTTGTTTCCTCTCGCCCTTATGCCGCCTGCTCCCCCACCCGCTCTTATCTGCGGTAATTCCCCAGAGCCTGCACCAGAACCCGCTCCTTTGTCAGCCCTCCACTCTGCGCCCTCTATTCTTTTCCAGGCTCCGTGCCTTATCGGCGCCCGCCCCCCTTTTTTCCTGGGCTCCTAAGAAAACATATAATGTTTAAAAGGGTGAGACAAGGTACTGAATAAAGCACTTTCTGGGGAAATATTTGTTCAAAGGCGTGTTGCCTGCATCTGTCTGGTTCTCTCCTGGAAAACATAATTCAGAGCAGGCCTGGAAATTAATCCAAGTGTCCCCCTGCTTTCCTGATAAGAGAGTGGGTGGTTTCCCGGGAGGGGGAGACATAGGTGGGTGGGGGATGGCCCCCCCAACGAGTGCCTTCTAGGATATCACTGTGAAATCAGGGGGATAGGGCCCCAGGAGGTGCATGAGCTGAGCCCTGGGGTGGGAGGAGGGATACCTCAGAGCATCTTCCGTGAGCAGGGCGCTGCTGTGGAGCGGCCCCCTTCCGCAGAGCAATGCCCTCCACTTACCCAGGTGAAGTGTCAGACCATGTGAGAATCAGAACTCGGTCATCTCTGTCGCCTTGGCAAGGCCCCAAGGCTCTGAGCCTCGGTTTCCTCACCTGTCTAAGGTGCTTGGGGCCCTGCTGAGCTTGTCCTCAGGCTGGCTGTGTGGAGGGAATGAAATGGCCCCTGCATTTATTGAGCCAAGTTCTGTGCCAGGCATCCGAGGACACAGTGGGGCATAAAAAAAGGCCCCTGGATTCATGGAGCTGATGTTTTAGGGGGAGGCGGATAATAAATGAAATAAGCAAGTAAATCTAGAGCATGTTAGAAAGTGACCATTGTTATGGGGAGAATCAAAGCAAGGGAGGTGGAGATGGGGTGCAGGAGAGGGACGCTGGATTGGTATTAAATAGGGTGGTCTGAGAAGGTGATGTTTGAGTAGTCTTGAAGGGAAGGATGTGAGAGAGCGAGCCACATGGGTCTCTGGGGAGACCTGGGGGAAGAGCAGTCAGGCAGAGGGAACAGCCAGTGCAAAGGCCCTGAGGCAGAGTGTGCCTGGCATGTTCAAGGGAACAGCAAGGAGGTCGGTGTGGCTGGAGCCACGTGAGTGAGGCCAGGATGGTAGCTGGAGATGAAGTCAGAGGTAATGTGTTGAAAATGCTTTGTTAAAATGCCAAGTGTTGTTGATCATTTTGACAGATGGCCCTAAGCTGAGCAGTAAAGGGCATTTTATTAGCACCCAGCAGGGGCTCCCAGAAGAAGGCTGGTGTGTGAGTTTCTCAGGAAGAGGGGAGACCTGTTATCTCTCCTGTCTTCTGCCACCTTAAACATTTCAGTCCTTCCAGCTGCAAGATGATACGAACTCTTGCCATACTATTTCCCCATTACGATGCCAGCAGGAAAAAGATGCCCCTTGTGACTGTGGGGCCGTGCTGTGGGTGGGAGGTAGGTGAGGGTCCTGGTGAGGGGCCCTGACCTGGGCAGTGGGGCCCTGGTGGCAGTGGAGGGACCTACGCATGTTGGCTGTGCCTGGGCCCTCGGGGGCAGTCGGGGGCCATGAACCCACTCTCTGGCAGCCAAGGGTGGGGTTGGTGACCCTAATTAAAAGCTTGGATCCCAAAGGCTTGATGATGGAATTTCTAATTAAATCAATTTCATCTCGTCTGGGAGACAGAGGTTTGCATGTGATAAGCATGAAATTAATAATTATGTTCAGAAATTAGCTGTTGCTCAAAGCAGAGCCATTTACACAACCCTCTGGGGCCCCTGCCCCCCACCCCTGCCCGATCCTTTGTGACGGGGACAGATGGACCACTTCAGTGCATAGTGTGGTAGCCAGGAGTGGAGGTGGTGGCTGAGCACAGAGGGGTAGTAGGGCTGGCTCTCCCCGCTGCGGCCACAGTCGATGTGGGCGGCCCTCCTTGTCACTGGAGGCTACTGCCGTCACCCTTAGATTCTGTGTATGTTTGTGTGTGTGTGTGTGTGTGTGTGTGTGTGTGTGTGTGTACGTGTACATGTATGTGTAGGCCCACTTGTGAAGGGGGGAGGCTGAGGTTTTACCTGACAGTAAAATGGGCTCTGGAGCTCATCCCTCTGGGTTCAAATCATAGCTCAATCACTAGCTGTGTGCCCTTGCACAAGTTACTTAACGTCTCTGTACCTAAGTTTTGGGAAAATGGGGAGAATAAGAGGGCCCACTTCATATACAGTTATTGTAAGTTTAAAGGTGTTAGTCATATAAAACCACTTTGCACAGTTCTTGGCACACAGTAAGCGCTAATAAATGCTCATTCTCAGGATGACAATGATTACATCTGTGTGTGTGTGTGTGTGTGTGTGTGAATTTAATTCAGTTCAGCCCAAGCCAGCCTGTGATGGGTGTGAACCAGACACATCCAGGCTCTTGAAGTGGAGGTAAATAAGACCCATTCCTTGCTCTCCTGGAGCGAGAGCTTACGCCCCCTGTGTCTGTCAGCATCAGGAGGAGGTGCTGCAAGAACAAACAGCCCCCGCATCTCTGTGGCTTAAAATACGTAAACTGAGTACTTGCTATGTTACATGTCCACATGATTTGGCTGAGTGCTCTGCCCACCTCCTCAGGGACCAGGCTGGCCTGGAACATTGCTGGTCACGGTAGCGGGGGGAACATGTACCCTGTAGGGTCTCACAATGACAATGAGATGCTCTGGCCTCGAAATGGTAGCATTTTCTGCTCCCAGCTCAGTGGCCAGAACATGGCAGGTGGCCCCGGCCAAGCATGAGGGGCAGGTGGTTGGATTTTGCCAGGTGCCAGGAAGTCAGGGAGCTGGAAGTGTCTCTAAGGACCAGCACGCATGTTAGTCACGTGCGGGCTCATTTAGTGTCATCTCTCCTGCTGGAGTGTCAGCTCCATGAAAGCAGGGATTGGTCTCTGTGTGTTTGCCCCAGTGCCAAAGATTGTGCAAGGTGCTTAGTAGGTGCTCAGGGAAGCACTGAGTGAATTCATGATGGAATCAACAGAGTTTCTGAGGGGTGTGGGTGGGCTGGGAGCCTGTGGGGGGAGGGGAGGCTGGTGGCCACAGGGCGGCCCAGGCGAAGGGACCACGTGGCTTTGTGGGCAGATTTCACTGTCTTTTAAGATAGTACTTGCGGCCTTGGAGACTGATGTCCATGTCTCGGTCAAGGAGGGGAAAGACTGCTGGCCTGAGGGGCCTGTGTGACTCGGGCAGAGGAAGACACCCCATCTCCGAGCCTGGGGAGGGGCAGAGCTGGGGAGGCCGAGTGCCCTGGGCAGCAAGAGGGGCAGAAGGCCTAGTCAGGGCGCCCAGGGTGGGCTGGGCAGGCTGATGGACTGTGCTGGGGCAGAGGTCGGCGGGCCCAGGCCAGGCCAGGACACATGGCCCGGCCCCCGGTGACCCGGTGCTCGGGGTCCGGAGCTGGCAGCTGGGCTGTGCCCGCAGGGTAATGGGATCTGATTGATGACGGCGTCCTGAAGTGAGTCACCCCGGGCCGGCCTGGCCTGAATTCCCACAGGGTCTGTGGGACAGTGGCCGGTGGCCCCCAAATGGCCCAGTGGGTTGGGGGGAAGGCAGTTGTTGAGGGGAAAGACCCCGTCGTGTGGCTGGGATGAGGCACTGGGCAGCTGGCAGACCGTCCTTCCATCTGGGGCCCATCCCAGCCCTTCCACAGACCACGCTGACCACAGACCACCCAGACGCCAGCCCAGCCCCCTGCCCAGGGCATCCCCCACTTTCCAGGCTTTGGAAGCCTGCTTCTCTGCTCTTGAACCCTGGGGTCCCTCTCAAGAGTCGGGCTGTGTCAGGACTGAGGGCAGGTGCCCCTCTGCGTACTGGGTCCCCCCACTGCACCCCCCTCTGCCGTACCCCAGTTCCTTCACCTGATTTCCCTTCCCAGCTGCCTTGAACTCCCCCTGACTCCCCTCTCTGCACCGCCCCATTTCTCCTCTTCAATCTGTCTACACCCTCGACCCACCCTGCCAGCCTCTGCTGTCTTCTCAGGACCCACAGTCTGACTCTCCCTGCAGTGAATCCCTGTTGCCCCCAACCCGGCACTTCAGCCTGGAGGCATTTCACTCCGAGGACCTCCTCCCCCCCCCCCCCCCCCCCCCCAGCAGGCTGGTTCTCTGAAGGTGGGTTATTTATTTATTTTTTAAAAATAAATTTATTTACTTATTTTTGGCTGCGTTGGGTCTTTGTTGCTGCGCGCGGGCTTTCTCTAGTTACGGAGAGCGGGGTGCTACTCTTCTCTGCGGTGCACAGGCTTCTCATTGCGATGGCTTCTCTTGTTGCGGAGCACGTGCTCTAGGCACTCAGGCTTCAGTAGTTGTGGCGCACGGGCTTAGTTTCTCCGCGGCATGTGGGATCTTCCCGGACCAGGGCTCAAACCTGTGTCCTCTGTGTTGGCAGGCAGATTCTTAACCACTGTGCCACCAGGGAAGCCTGGAAGATGGGTTATTTAAATCCGTGTCTTTAGTGCCTGGCTGAGAGGAGGTGGTCGCTGATCCACAAGGGTATGGGGGGCGCCTACTGTGTGCCTGGCTCTCAGTGAGATGCCCTCCTGTCCCCAAGGCCCCGGGGAGGGAGAGAGGTGGGCTGGCAGCACCTCTGCTCCTCCCGGGCGCCGTCTCTGCAGCAGAGGGCGCGTGGCTCAGGCCGTGAGAGGGGTCGGGTGGGAGACGACGGCGCCCCAGGCCTTTGGAAGCTGGGCTTCTGCCCTCTCGCTGGCTCTCTGAACCATACATGCCTGCCCGAGCAGCTTTCATGTGCCTAAAACCTGGCTGGCTGCCTTTTATCTGCAAAGAAGACAGCCAATGCTGAGAGCTGGGCAGTCGAGGCCTCATGCAGCCAGGATCAGAAGGGCAAGGAGCAGGCAGCCACCCCGGGGTCTGACCTGCCCCACGCAGGGTCCTCTGCTCCCTGAGTGAGAGGGGCTGTGCCAGGCAGGTGGGGGTCCTGGGGTCTGCCTGGGTCCTGGCCTGGGTCGGGCTGGTGGCCAGAGGGGGCTTCAGGATCCCGGCCTCAATCTGTGGCTGCCCGGCCTGGCTTGTGGGTGGAACAGAAAGAGCAGAGTCGGCTGGGAGGGTGTGCAGGGTCTGAGGCCAGGACTGGGGGACGGTGAACAGGGAGGCAGGGGAGCTGGGTCTGTGCCTTGTTTCTGATTTCTCCTGGCTCTGATACTCAGAGGGCACTTTCATCTGTACGAGCCTCAGTTTCCTCATCTGAAAAATGGGCACAACGGTCCCAGTCTTGCCTCCCTCTCTAATAATATCTGGTATTTGCTGAGGGCCCCCATGTGCTGGGCACAGTTTTTTTTGTTTGTTTGTTTTGGTTTTTTTGCGGTACGTGGGCCTCTCACTGCTGTGGCCTCTCCCGCTGTGGAGCACAGGCTCCGGACGCGCAGGCTCAGCGGCCATGGCTCACGGGCCCAGCCGCTCCGCGGCATGTGGGATCCTCCCGGACCGGGGCACGAACCCGTGTCCCCTGCATCAGCAGGCGGACTCTCAACCACTGCGCCACCAGGGAAGCCCATGGGCACAGTTTTCAGCCCTGTATGTGTTCTCACTAATGCAGTCCTCTCTGTTGTTTCTGTGACTGCTTTATAGGGGTGGGAACTGAGGCCCAGAGAGGCTGCCTGCTTGCCTAAGGTGGCACAGCTGGATGGCAAAGCTGGGTGGCACACCCCTGGGCAGGTTGGCTCTAGAGAGTGCTGAGGCGAGGGTTAGGGAAGAGGAGGGAGGAGGAGGGGCTTTTAAACACTCACGCTCACAGGAAGAGGGTTGGGATTCCTGTCAGGTGGCCCTAGGTGTCCGTGGTGATGGCCCCGGACATCCAGCTGCTTGACTCGGGGTTCCCCAGGCCTTGCACAGGTCAGGGTGGGGGGTTCACCCCCGACTGCTGTGAACAAAACCCTGGCCTTGACAGAGCCCTGGCCTCCAGAGGCCGTGGGGACTGGGCCCTTGCGGCACTCTGAGATGTTGGGCAGCTTGCTTATCCCCCGACACTCCTCTGGATGGGGTGGGATGGGGACCGGCCACTCTCAGGGGGTCCTCAGATTCTGCCGGTTGGGGAGCCAGTGACCCAGAGCCTGAGCTGTTGGCACTTGGGGCACCACCTGCATCCCAGCCAGCGTCTCTGTGCCCCGGGGGGTGTTTGGGGCTGCTGGCCAGGCCTGGGGCAGGTTCAGAACAGATTCAGGTTGGAACACACAGATACACATACGTGTACATGCTTACACACACGTGCATACACGTACATCCACGTGTTCCCTCTGCCTAAAAAGCCCTCCTTCAAATACCTACGGGCTGCCTCCTTCACCTCCTTGGGGTCTTGACTCAAATGTCACCCTGCCAGAGGGGCTTCCCTAGGCCTTCTCCCTAACAGTCCCCTGAACTTCCCTGATTTCTTTTTTCTCCTGGGCCCCATCCCCATCTACCAGCCCTGCATCGCCTTTCCATCGCCTGCCCCTGTCGACATGGGGTGCCCCACGGGGCAGTGTCCACCGCCTACCCCTGCTCTCAGAGCTGTGCCTGGCAGGTCGTTGGCGCTCGGTGACTATTGGTAAGAGGAATAAATCAACGAGTGTGCTGTGTGCTCAGGGCATATGCTCCAGCATGTGCTCGCACGTGCGCGTGTCACACAAACACACATGTGCTTGACATTCATCTTCATTGTTGCTCAAGCCCGGAAGCAGCTTTTGTCTTTCCCATGTGGCAGGGACCTCTTTGTCACTCCAGAAGCCAGAGAGAGAGAGAGAGAGAGAGAGAGAGGGAGGGAGAGAGAGTGTTTATTCATGTATTTCCCCCTTCAGTCACTCACCCTTTTCGTACTTTTGTAAGCATGAGGCTCTGAGGGGTGCCAGCTGCAGACACACGGTGTGCCACTCATGGGCATCCCACCTGCCTCCTCCCCAGGGTGTCCCCCAGATGCAGTGAGTGTTGGGTTTGGGGGTGGGATGAGCCCAGTTCCCCTCGGTGTCTCCCCAGTGGCCTTGCCCAGCACAACGTGGAGTGCCTCAGAACGCTTGTTGAATTGATAAGTTGGCCAAATACCTAACACGTGGGAGGACAGGGAGGATGTGCTCGGTGCCCCTGGAGCAGCCCGACTTGGTGCTGAGGGAGGTCTGACCAGGCTCTCTGGAGGATGAAGGCTCCCGGGGGGGCTGCGTGGAGGAGGTGGCACTTGAGCTGGGCCTTGATGCACCAGGAAGATTTGGATGTGGGGAGATGAGGTCTGGGGCTTTGTGGGCAGAGGAAGGCAGGCAGAGAGGAAAGAGAAACAGGCGAACAGATGGCCCCAGAGTAGGACAGCCGTCGTTGGTCAGGGCTGCTGGAGTCTGACTTCTTGCTGACTCTTGTCCCATGAGGGCGCAATAGGAAGGTGTAGCATCCCCAGCACCTGGAAGAGTGCCCAACACACAGTTGGTGCTCTAAGTGTTGGGCGACAGCAAGAGGGAGGCAGAGAGGGAGGAGCTGGCGGGGGGACAGGATGGGCATGGCTGTTGTGAAGGAGAGGACTGTTTTCTGAGGAGAATGTTAATCCAGCGCCTCCCTCCCTCTCGGCTGGGCTGCGGGGACAGTGAGAGCTGCGGAGATGCCAGAGCCCCACTCGGGCCAGGTTTTCACAATCCCCCTGCCCATGGGGTCCCCAGGGTGGTCCTTGCCTCTGCCCCTCCACTCCAGGCTGGGGTGGGGACGGGAGGGAGGGGAGCTTGGGGGGACCTGCCAGCCCCAGGAGATGTCCTCACTAAGCAGTAACTCTGTGACTACAGTGAGAGAGCTGGGGGTGGGAGGGGGAGGCACCAGGGACAGTGCTAGAGGGTAAAAACAGAGAGAGAGCTGCCAGGAGGAAGTGCAGGGGGAGGGATAATAACTCATATCAGAGCTAACCCTTGAGTGCTGACTGCCCGCCAGGCGCAGCCCCTAGCACCTCCTGTGAGTTCCCACACGTGACCCTCACAACCTTACGAGAAAGGGATTGGAATTATTCCCATTTTGCAGAGGAGGAAACTGAGGCCCAGAGAGGTGAAGTAACCTGCCCCAGGTTTCCCAGCCGGTGCACGGCAGACCTGGGATTTGAATCTGAGCAGTTTAACTCCCAAATCACTGCTTCAGGCCATCCTCCTGGGCACCTCAGGAGGGCCTGGAGTTGAGGAGGGAGCCTGCAGGGGGCGGGGTAGGAGGAGCTGGCAGAGGCGATGTTTACGAGGATGCTGGCTTATCTCCTGGACCCTGTTCAGGAAGCTGGCTCTACCCCTCCGCAACCCTCATCATCTCAGGGCAGGGTCCCTGTTCCAGGATCTCAGGAATGGTTGGGGGCGGCGCAGGGGCCCCTCCTGGGCTTCAGAAATCAGAGGCCCTGAGCACTCCTGCAGGCTGACACACACACACACCTGCAGGAACCCCATGCTTGGCCCTCCCACCCTCTATGGGAATGAGGGTGTGCAGGGGGCAGGGGTGGCGCCTGGGTCTGAAGCCGGCTGACGCAGGCTGAGCTCACTGGGGGAGGCTCTGAGTCCCGGCACCTGGACAGCCACCTGTCCATCCGCTGTCCCTGCCCAGGCCGAGTGCCCGGATGGGAGGGGAGGGGGGAGGTGGCTTGGAAGGAGGCCTGAGGGGTGAGAAGTTGCCTCGTGTGAGCTGCTCTGGCCTGTTCTGCCACCAGCCCCAAGACCTCCCTGGACCTGCTGCCCCTCCACCGAGCGGGCACTTTTGACTCCGGCCCTAAGGCCCTGTGTTGGGAGAACACATCAGAAGTAGGAGAGAAGCCGCTTCTAATCAGGAGGCGAGTGGATTTCTGGGTGTGTGATTAGGGCCGGCAGAGGTGAGCTGGCAAACAAACACGGCCATCTGCTCTCAGGGACCTGCTGTGGTGGCCCTCATCTCCGTTGCCAGCTCCAGATTCAGGGCGCTTCTCTTCAGAGGGATGACCCCAAGGGTGACATTTATTTTGTTCTGTTGTTTTACCATCAAAAAATTTAAATGTAGGCATTTCAGACACGCACAAAAGTGCAACAAACAGGGCGGTGTACCTTCGCGTCCACACCGGTCAACAGTTGTCAGCGCTTGGCCAGTGTTATTTCTTCTTCCACGCGTTCCCACAGTGATTCTTTTGAAGCAAATCCCAGACCTCATCATATCACTTCATGCCTAAATATTTTAGTACATATCTCTGAAACGGTGGGTCTCAACTGGGGACAGTTTTTTCTCCCGGGGGACATTTGGCAATGTCTAGAGACATTTTTGGTTGTCACAACCGGGGGAGGGGTGTGCTACTGGCATCTAGTGGGTAGGGGACAAGGGTGCGGCTAAACATCCTACAAGGCACAGGACAGCCCGCCAACAAAGAATCACACCCCACTCCCCTCCACAAGCGTTAACAGCGCTGAGGTGGGGAAACGGCGCTCTAAGAGCTAGGGACTCAAAAACCAGCCAGCCAACCGCAGCTATGATACCATCATCAGACCTTAAAAATAACGATACTTTTTGAATGAATCATCAAATGTCCAACCAGAGTCCGCATTGTAGGGGGCGCTGCTTTCACGCTAAGTGCCCTCCAGGGCCGAGAGGACTGGGCTAGCGTTCAGACACTGCTGACCCAGGCAGGCAGAGGGACGCATGTGCTCTGGGACATTCCAGTGAGGTCTGCTTTCTAAACACGTGCTGTATTTGCGTAGTTCTACGTGGAAAACATACAGAGAGTCTAAGGTGGGAGATCCTGCCCAACCCCACCTCTAGCCCCTGGCTGTCTTCTGGGAGGCAGCTTTGCCCCTGTTTAGTTTCAGAGCAGGTTGAGTATATACCCCAGTGGAAGGTGGACCCCCGCACTGTCCCTGGGGGTAGGCACACCCTAGGCAGAGGCCAGGTGGGCAAACCCATGTGCAGGGGGCTCCCGGTGTCCTCTGGCTCCGGAATATTTTCCCACCCTCAGTTGCCACGTTGGCCTAAAATTCTGGCCATTAATTTTTTTCTGCCAGGATTGAATCTTAATTATTCCTTAGGGGGAATCAATCTTCGATTTGACATCAGCCCAGATCAGTATGTCCAGCCCTTCACCCTGTCACCGTGGATGACCGAGGGCAGGGTAAAAGGTACACAGGAAGGGTACATGTTGGTGTGGACCAAGGCAGGGGGTGGAGAGCACGGGCCACTGGCCGGTCCTGGGGAGCCAGGGCAGACGAGAGCCCTGTGAGGAGGGCACCCGGGATGTGGGCGGGGGGAAGGTGGGGGAGGCTCAGGAGGGTCCACACGACCCCTTTCATGTCCCTTGGGAATGTTGGATGTCAACCACACGAGGAATGGCACCTTGAGAGCTCCGTGTCCCACCTTTGCCTGGGGGGCCAGGTGGGAGGTGTGAGGGCAGGAAGGTGCCCTGTGACTGGGGGAGCCGGGCTGGGGCCAGGAGGCCCGGAGTCTGCCGTTGAGAGGCTGTGGCACCGGGTGGGCCCTTTGTCCCAGGCTGCGGAGAGAGGGTTTCTCGGAGGCCCCAGTCTCTCTGGCCTTCTGGGATTCAATCTGTGGGGTGGGGCGAGGGCTGTGGGAATCGGAACCTGGGCTCTGTCCCCTCTGAGCTGGGCAGGAGGAAGGAGCCTGGGCCCAGAGAGAGCTGTGGGGATGGGGTCTGCTGGGTGGTGACAAGAAAGGCTGCCTGGGGGCAGGGAGTGGACCAGATAAACCCTCAGGCCCCTCTCACCACCCTCATCCCCACCCCATCCCCATTTCCACTCCATCCCTGGCCAACCATCTGGGGATCCTCTCCAGCTGGGATGTTCTAACTCTTTATGTAAATTGAGGCACCCAGAGGATCCCGTGGTGTGTGTGTGTGTGTGTGTGTGTGTGTGTGTGTGTTAGCACGTGCGTGTATGTGTGTACAGGCATGTGCATTATCTCCTAGGACTCTGGGGTGTGTACGTGTGTGTTATTGAGGGACCACCGGCCACAAGACCCAGGTGAGGTGGGCTGGGAGACTTTCTAGAGGAGGGCTTGATGCTGACATGCCTCTCACTTCTCACCCTGATGCCAGCCTCACTCCTGCTGGGAAAGGGGAGAGGCCTGGGGAGAGACGGGAGCAGGGGAGCTGAGTGGGGGTGGGAGGCATTGGGACCCTGGGTAGAGCCAGGGGCGGGGCTGACCAACCATTTGCCCACTCTCTCTGGGCTTCAGTTTCCTCCTCTGTCAAGTGGGGCTGGGACCTATTCAGCCCATGTCAAGGGGTCTCCCCCAGGATGAGAGGAGGCAGTGCCCATGGGAAGGGCTGGGGGGGGGGGTCCCAAGGCCATGGGATGGGAGGCAGGTTGGGGTGTAGGGGCTGGTGCTGGCCGGGCAGGGTGAGGTGCCAGCCGCCCCCATCAGTGGCCCCTCTCGCCCCCAGATCCCCCAGATCAGCTACGCCTCCACAGCCCCCGACCTGAGTGACAACAGCCGCTACGACTTCTTCTCCCGCGTGGTGCCCTCGGACACGTACCAGGCCCAGGCCATGGTGGACATCGTCCGTGCCCTCAAGTGGAACTACGTGTCCACGCTAGCCTCGGAGGGCAGCTACGGTGAGAGTGGCGTGGAGGCCTTCGTCCAGAAGTCCCGTGAGGACGGTGAGTCCGGCGCCCACCCTCAGGGTCGTGCTTGGGGACGGGGGGATGTCACAGCGTGGTGGCCGAGCACTGCTCGGGAGCCACTCCCTGGGTTCTGCCTTGGGCTCTCCTGCCCTGGGCCACCCCCTCACGGGCCTGAGTTTCTCCTCTGAGCCTGTGGCCTTGTGGGCAGGTGGCTGGGTGATGGCTGGGGGCTGGGGGTGGATGTGAATGACTTTTGCGGACATGGCTGGGTAGACGGAGGGACTGTCAATATCCCCAGCATGGGAGCTGATGGAACAGCCCCTGTTCTCAGGCAGAGAGGAGGAGAAGGAGGTGGGGATGGAGGTGGGCTTGTTCAGTGGGGTCTCAGGGACCCAGGAGCCAGAGGCCAACCAGCAGCTTCTTGGAGCAAGGATTTGTTTGAGGGACTGGGAATTCAGAATCCTTAAACTTGGGCCGTGTGGTGAGGGGCAGGGGCTGCGGTGGGGCTGTGCTGGCCTCAGGGAGGTAGGTGCCCTGTGGGTGGGATTCGGGGAAGGGTGGGAAAGTGACGTGCTCTCCTCGGATCCTCCGCACTTACCACAGGCCCCCTTGCCCCGCCGAGCTCACTGCGTTCCTGAATTGCCATCCTCAGAGTGATAAAGCTTCTAGTTATCAGCAAGCAAGGAGAGGCTAAGCAAGCAGGGGTTACCTCCACGGCAGGCCCAGACCTGGGCCTCTGGCCGGTCCTTTCCGATGGTCACACTGAGGCAGGACAGCCTGTGTGGGACTGTGTGTGTGGGCATCCAGGGCAGCAGACAGGCCCCTGGGTTGGGGGCTCCACCTGGGCTGGTGAGCCCTGCCAAGCTGATTCAGAGCTGCGGGGGCCAAGGAACGGCTCCCGTGCTGCATGGGGCATGGAGGAAAGCAGGGAGGCCCTTCCGCTCCTGGTGGACCCTCCTCCCCGCAGACAGGGCCCCTCTGCCTCCTCTCCTGGCCTCTCCCAAGGCCCCGTCTCTAAATAGCTCACTGTGGCGCCCTCGACCTTGGGGGATGGCATCTCTATATTTATACCCGGAGAACCCCGGAACTCTAATTGTTTTTCCTAAGGACCACAGAGTGTCCAGAGGCTGGCGTTGGTAACACCCTGCAGGCATAATCCTGCTATAAATCTCAGACAAGCCCCTTTAATTGTACAGCCGAAGCAGCTCGGGTTCTTGTAACCTGGCGGCGAGGGCGGCAGGGTGGTGGAAATGGGGTAGTGCTGACTGATGGCTGCGGCTCCAGCAGCTGGGCCCCCACGGAAGGAAGCAGGGGGTGGACAGACCCCATTCCCACCTGCAGGCAGGCTGGGCAGTGTCAGACTCCAGCCCCCCCCCCCCGCCCCTCCCTCTGACTGCCCACAAATCCTTTCTTTCTTTGCTCAGACTTGGGTACCTCTCTGCACTGGCTCCACCCATCCTGCAGGCTCCTCTTCTCCCTGATGGCTTGAGTCCTTCCCCAAACGAGCCCACTGCCTTTCTGATTCAGGTGCAACCTCTGTTGGATTTGGGGACAAAAGTGCTGGATGGGGGCAGGGACAGAGGTCCAGAATCTTAGTGTTCGGTTGTGTTTGGTCCCTGCCATAGGGACCTGGAAGCCACCCCGTGTACTCAACATAGCCTTCCCTATGCTGCTGGCACATGCCGAGCCCCTGTTTATACCGGGTGTTCTGGGTAATCTGCCCCACCAGATGAAGCAGGTACCCCCGTTTTCCAGGGAAGGAAGCTGAGGCTCAGAGACACCAAATAATTGGCACCAGGTCACAGAGCAAGTTAGAGGTGGAGAAGGGATTTGAATCCAGGCGAGCTGGCTCCAGGACTAGAGGTCTTAACTGCTTTGTATTTTTGTCACTCTGTCTTCTGCCCATTTCCCACTGCAGTAACTGAGACCCATGTGGACCAGTCCTGTGCAAGGGATGGGGGTATGACAGTCACGCGTGCGCACGCGCGTGCACACACACACACTTGGCCTGGAGGGACACATGCTGATGTATTAAGCGTGGGAGAGGCATGGGATTGGGGTGAGGTCAGGGCATTGCATTTTGGCTGAAGCTAAGGCTACTGTTTGAATTTTCTGCAAGCATCTAATCAGGCATTGAGCAGTTAGAAAATAGAAAGTCTACTCAAGATTTTTAAAAAGAACCCTAGAAAAATAAGAGAACTAGCTACTCTGCCCGGGCCCAGCACAGGGGCACAGCTGTGCCCCTGCCGCCTGCACTCCTTCCCATTGCTGAGGGTCTGACCTCCCACCTGGCCGGACCTCCCTCATCCGCAGACCCCCTGGCAGGGTGTGCAGCCCTGGGGCCCTGGCTGGGCAGCTAGGTCTTCCTGCCCGGCCTGCTAAATGAAATTTGATTTGGAGAACCATCTTTAGGCAAATGAAAAGAAAAGGAGAGAGAAAGCCATGCTCCAGCTGCCCAAACTGAAATCAGAATTGAGCGGCCAGTAGAAAGGGGCCGCTGTACCTTTTGCCTAATTCCTGTGAAAGATTAAAGATGTCTTTGGCTGTATATCGTATTGATTCGTCCTCTGAAGTATAAATCATCTTCACGTTGCTAAGAGGAGTGCCAGGGAGCGGGGAGGACGGGAGCAGGCTGAGGGTGTACATCAGAGCCCTGGTGAGAGCTCAGCCAGCAAGTCCTGGGTGCCTCCTGTGTGCTGGGCTCTGGCGGGTCCTTCAGGGAGCATAATTATGGCCTTTTTTTTTTTTTTTTTTTTCTGTATGCGGGTCTCTCACTGTTGCAGAGCAACGGGCCTCTCCCATTGCGGAGCACAGGCTCCGGACACGCAGGCTCAGAGGCCATGGCTCACGGGCCTAGCTGCTCTGCAGCATGTGGGATCTTCCTGGACCGGGGCACGAACCCGTGTCCCCTGCATCGGCAGGCGGACTCTCAACCACTGCGCCACCAGGGAAGCCGATGGCCTTTTTATAGATGAGGAAACTGAGGCCAGAGAGGGTAGGTCACTTTCCCAAGGCTACACAGCCAGAACGTAGAGGAGCTGGGATTGGAGCCCAGCTCCATCCTCTGGGTGGGGAGCTCCTGGGTAGCACCCAGCACTATTGGGCCGTTGGCACAGGGCTTAGAGAAAGCTCTGGCGCTGCACTTTCCAGTCCCCATCAGCAGTGCCCTCCCACCCCAATCACTTGGTCATGTGGATTACGCCCTGAGCCAGCCTATGGCCCTTGACTGGACCCTGCACTGTGCCAGGCAGCCTCACTGCACTTTCATGAATCCTGATGACAGTGTTTTGTCCCCCTTTTACAGATGAGGAAACTGAGGCTCAGATGGGTGAAGTGGCTGGCCCAGGCTCACACACTGAGGTGTTGGAGCAGGACTTGGAGCCAGGCTGTCAGCCCTCGGCCCTTTACCCCACGCTATCCGTCTCCCCCAGCTTATATCACAGAGATGGCAGTGCATGGTTAAGGAACAGGCCTCGACAGACAGACCTGGGCTCCGACTCAGCCACTTGCTGGCCACGTGACTCTGGGAAAGTCACTCAGCCTCTCTCGGTTTTGGTTTCCTCATCTGCGAAGTGGGGATGAAACTGGTTGTTATCAGAATGAAACGTGCTCCCGGCCCATGGAGGTCGGCGCTCGGGAACGCACATTGGAGGGTCTGGCTGCCTGGGCCCCAGCCCTCCCTGGTGCCAGCCGCTCTTGGGGAGGCCCGGGGAGTGATGGAAGGCCCGAGGGGGTGGTGCTGGGCCCTGCGTGGGGCCACAGGCAGTGTCCAAGGACAGGATGAGGGACAAAATCACGGGAGCCCAGGCCAGCCTGCTTGCCCTGGTGTCTGCAGCAGGTCGTGGGCGTGTGTGTGCTTTTGTGAGGTGTCGGGCGCATCCCCCATCTGTGTGGTGTGCGCTCCTTCTGGCTGCAGGGCTCCCCCTCTCCCTGCCGGGCAGAGGCTGCCCAAGGGAAAGGCTAGGGACACAACCAGGCCTGGGACTAGGTACGTAGAGCAGGCCCTGCCTGGGCTCTGGAGATAATGTGAGTGAGTCACCCTTGGAGGGAGATGAAGGCTAGAGGGGGTGGCACAGGTGGGGCCCCGCCCTCGGTGCCTCCCACCACTGTCCTGGGCGCTTTCAGGGGTTGGAGTCTGGAGTATGAACTTGCATACCCCCACAGCCTTTCCGTATCAGTGGGGCCTTGTGTGAGCCTCAGTTTACTTGCACTAGTGCTCCATTTCACAGATGAGGACAACCAAGGCTCAGGGAAGTCAAGGGGCCTAAGATCACAAGGAAGTGTTGAGTGTCAGAGCCCAGGGCTCCTGTGTGGGTGACAGGACAATGGATAATATTAGTAGGTAACATTTATGGAGCCCTCCTGTGGACCAGACCCCATTTTATGTGCTTCATACATGTTAACTCATTTGTCTTGCAAGACAGCTCCATTATACAGATGGCAATACTGAGGCTCAGAGAGGTTAAGTAACTCCCCTGAGGCCACACAGCTGGAAAGTAGCAGGAGTGGGATTTGAATCCAGCGTGGCCTCCTGATCTCTGGTGCACGTCATAGGAAGGACACACAGGTCAGCTCTGGGCAGGGGCATCTCCATGGGGCCACCTTGGGAGTTTGGTTCTCTAATGAGTGATTCCAGCACCCTGGGCACATCTAGGCCTGTACTCCTAGGGTGAGAATGGGAGGGCCTTTCTGGGTGTGGCGGGAAGGGACGTGGGAGCCTCAGGCCTGCTCCTTGAAGGATGTCCTGTCCCTCGCACGGTGGAAAATTTAAAGTCTCATCTCCCTGCTGTGTCCCCGCATCCCCCATTGGTATTCCGGAGATGTTGGTGAGTCAAGCTGTTGCTGGTCTGACCTCCAGGTCCAACTCCCAGGGCTGAGCGTCAGACTTGCATTTAGATGGGCCTGTCCGCGCGGCGGAGTGGCAGGGCTGGCACCTGGAGGCCCAAGGCTGGGGCACCTCATCCCTCTGGCTATGTGACATCTCTAGACTCAACTTCTCCAGCTGTAAACAGAGGCTCCAAGGGGAGTGGCGAGGAGCTGGCCAGCTGGAAAGAGCCGTGCCACCCGGAGGGGATGGCACTGCTCATCCTTCTGGGAGACTAGAGAGGAGAGAGGTTTGCCCCAGGGCACCCCCAGGATCCAGCAGCTCCCCTTTCTGCTGCCTCCCCTCCCGGACCTTGTCTCCTTCCACTCCCCTCTCAGGCTCTTCTCCAGTCACACCAGCCTCCTCACGGCTCCTCTAACACTCCAGGCACAAGCCCACCTCAGGGCCTTTGCACTGGCTGCTCCCTCTGCCCAGAAAGCTCTGTCCCTGGTTGTCCATGTGGCTGCATTCTCAGTGCATTCAGCTGCCTTCCCAGGGGTCCCCTCTTCAGAGGGGCCTCTCTGACCACTGAGTCCCCAGTCCACTACTCTCCATTCCATGCTCCCTGCTCTGTTTTTCTTTATAGCAATTGACAAGTACATTTTTATTTGTTTATGGTCCATGACAGCAGAGATTTTTTGCCTGTTTTGTTCTCTGGTACCTCCCCAGCCTCTAGCACAGTCCCTGGCACACAGTAGGTGCTCAGTAAATGTTTGTGGGATGGGTGATCATGAAATCCAGCCGCCTACTCACTTCTTTAGCCCTTCTTCCCATCCTAGGCCTGAAAGGTTGCTCTCCCAGTCTATAGAAGGGCAGACTGAGGCTGACAGAGCACGGGCTTCTGGGGTCAGGCTGCCCTGGGACCCTGCCCTCCCCTCTGAGCTCCTGGCTGCCCCCAACCCTATCCTGACTCATCGAGGACAGATATCCTTTCCACCGCAGCGCCTGCCTCGGGATGCTTTGTTCTGAGGTGCTGCCTGCCCCAGAGGGCAGGAACAGGAAGAGGCTCAGCCTTCCAGACCCCGCTCGAGTCTCGCACTGGCCTGGACTTCATGGATTTATTTCACATCCACTGGGTACTCAGCCCCTGCGCGAGGAGAGGAGAGAGGGCGTGGGCTCTGCCAGCTCTCAGCGGGCGTGGGAAGAACAGTGCCCACCCAGACCTGGCACCCTGCCCTCCTGCAGGAGGTGCCCAGGAGAATTTGCCTTAATAATTGAATGAAGGGATGTGATGACGCATGTGTTGAGGTGAAGAGATAAACTCCAGGGTTGCAAGAGGCCCAGCGCATCAAGATGGGCAGTCCAGCAGGGCTTGGAGGAGGGATACTTGGACAAGTGGAGAGGAAGGCAGGGGCGTGCCAGGTGGGGGAACAGCGTGAGCACAGCCTGGAGGAAGGAGTGAGCAGGCAGATGGGACCCCAGTGAGGGGCCTGGCCTGGTCCTAGTAGCCGTGGGATGGGGACCCGTGTGAGATGGAGCGGAGCGGTTTCTTTCAGGTCAACCCTGCGTTTAACGGTTTTTTGGCACTTGGGGTTGTTGTGTCCACCTGCCATGTCCAAGTTACATAGGGCCCTGGGGAGTCTTCTCTGCCCATCACGGCTCAGTGCCAAGGCCCCTCCTCCCTGCAGACTTGCTTACCCAGGGAGGCATATGATCTTCCCCTAGGCTGGCCTCCTGGGAACCCCAATCATACCTGCCCCAGTGCTTGTTGAATTCCCCCTCTTCCTCTTCCACTTGACTGGGCCCCTTGAGGCCGTGGAAGGAAGGACCCCCTTGGCTCTGTGTCCTTCGCCGTCCCTCGCCCACAGTGGGGCCTCAGTAGATGTCTGTAGGATGAACAGATGACCAGCCCTGTGCCCTTGGGCACGTCATCGCCCTTCTGGGGCCCCCGTCTCTCATCTGTGACAGGAGTGGGCACATCAGCTCATCTGCAGGGTCCAGCTCTGACATCTGGCAGGCCGGGTCCTCCCAGCCCAAGGCCCCTGACTCCAGGCATCCTTCTCGTAAGCAAAGCCTCATCATGGGGGCACTTCAGGCTTGGTCTTTTGGTTCAGGGATGAGTGGGTCCAACTGTATGGGGACAGAGCCTGGAGCATGCGACCTTCTCACCCTCAGTCAGGTGAAATGTGGTTGAGATTAGCCGATGGGGCAGGGCGCTGGAAACAGGGAGGCGTCCTGCCACTGGCTTTGGGTTGGTGTATAAGAGAGCAGGGTGGCTTGTAGCATCTTCTTGAGGGGAGACCTCTGGGCCTCACAGCCCAGGGACCTTCATCCCTGCCCACTGACCAATGCATTTTCCAAGAATGTGGCGGGGGGAGTGGACCCCACCCCGGAGCCAGTCCCCACCATTCTAGCTTATCACCCAGGCTGCCCCCAACTTGAGACAAATTGCATCTTCCTCTCCCTTGCTCTGCTGCCCGTCACTGCTCTGTAGGTGGAAATTCAGTGGACTTGGTATGGGCATCCCCTGCCAAGCTGTGAGGCCCACCACGTGCCAGCTGGGTCTCCGGGATGCTCTGCGAGATTGGCAAGGTGCTGGCATCAGTGTGACTGCTCAGTGATTACCCAGTCAGTCTCTATCCCGCTTTGGAGGTGAGCCCTGCGCTGTCTGGCCTGCCGTGGGGACTTCGCCTGTCCGCTCTAATTGCTCCGCCCCCCTGGCCTTCAGTGCGGTGCTGGTACCTCTTGATTTTGTGAGTCCCGTGGGTTGGGTGTCATCAGGCCACTTTTCCTCTCTCTCTGACTCATCTCTGATGTGTTGGCCCTGGCCTATCACAATGGGGACATGCTCCCATCCGAGTTTGCCTCTAAGCTTGACGGGATTGACAGGAGGAAGGAGACAGAATGGACACTGAGCCCTTTTTGCTCTGAGTTTGCATCCCTTCCCTCTTGGACAGGAAGCAACATTTTCTTTCACCAGGCTTCTTTGTGGAACATGTTTGAAGATTTCTTCCAGGTCTAAAAAAGTTTTCCTTTGCTGGTTGCAGCCCCTTTGTGAATCCTGTCCTCCCTGGATGATGCAGTGGAGTGGAGGGTTTAAGAGCCCAGATGCTGGCTTGGCCACCATGAACTGTGCAATCTTGAGCAGTCACTTGGGGGCGCTGGGCCTCAGTTTCCACCTCATGAAATGGGAATATTTATAGCACTTCCCTGGACTTCCCTGGCAGTCCAGGGGTTAGGACTCCGTGCTTCCATTGCAGGCGGCCCGGGTTCGATCCCTGGTCAGGGAACTAAGATCCTGCAAGCTGTGCAGTGCTGCAGGAAAAAAAAAAAAAAGAAGCAGCACTTCCCTTCTAGGTTGCCATGAGCATTAAATGAGTTAATACATGTAAAGCACTAACTAGCACAGTCTGGGCCCTGCACTAAGCACTAAGCTTCTGGAGGTGTAAGTTCCATCATTATTCATCAGAGTGGGAAGTGGGGATCGGGACCCAGTTCTAGTCCTGGCTCTGTCTCTGGGTGGCTGTGTAACACTGGGCTGGTCACTTTCCCTCTCTGAGCCTCAGCTTCATCACCAATGTGAAAGGCGATGGGTCAGGGGACCTCTGAGGTCCCCCGTGATGTGGGTCTTTGCATCTCTCACCCATCTCTCTTGGCTTTTCTGTCCTCACCACATGGAGGTCCGGGTACCGTGGGGTGGGCCTCTGGCTTCTGCTGCGTCTATGTTCTTGAGGCCAGACCTGAGCCCACAGAGTAGCCACATCCGCAGCATCTGTTTCCTCAGCTCCTTTGGCCTCTTTGGTTTATTTATTTATTTTTTACCTCTGAGCCTTTTGACAAACACATCTCTAAACCTGGTCTGAACCCCATTGTCTTCAAGTTCATTTTCCTGCCCTTGTTTATTTTTCCTCCCCTTCCTTGAGCCTCTGCACTGGAGCATGTTGGGATCTATCCTCCGAGGCTCCCACATTTAGGGATCCCTTCCGATTTCTTCCCCTTTGTTAAAGAGCAGGTGGCAAAGGCCGTTGACCTTTCCCTGACCCCCACCACCCCCAGCTCCGGTCTGGGCCTTGACCCCCAGGAAGCCCTCTTCACCTGTTTGTTGACTACCGGGTTTGAGCCTGTTTTCCTATCTGAGGCAGGGTTCCAGCACCCCCAACCCCCCACTCTGAGCTTCTTGGAGGTGTCACCAAAGCAAGCCCCATCTCCCCTTTCCCTGCACTGTGGCTTCCTTCCCGGCCTACCCTGAGGCTCCTACTTCAGGCCAGTATGGGGCTGCTGAGTGTCCTGGGTGGGTTCTGGTTTCAGCCTCATCCTCTACTCCTCTGTGACCTTAGGCAAGTCACTGCCCCTCCCCAAGCCTCCAGTTCTTCATCGTAAGACCAGGAAGGGGCTGTGCGCCTTTTTCAAAGGGCTCATGCATGTCGTGGACACACAGAGGGATGCCTGCAGCCATTTTTGCCTTATTATCCTGTGTCACCCACCCAGCCCTCTTCCCAGAGCCTTTGAGCCCCAGGCTCTGCCTCCTGCACCAGCCCCTCAGGCAGCCCGGCCTGGTCTGTGTGAAGACCCCTGGACCTCCTTTTGTTTTAATATACAATTTTCTAGGGAACATTTCATTACCCATCCTCATCGAAGCTACCAGACCCTTGGCCCCAGCTCCTACACAGCTGCCCTGAGGATTGTCCCTGTTTTACAGAGGAGGTGACCGTGGCTCAGGTTGCCCAAGGGCTGGTGCAGTCCCTCACAGCTTGTCGGATGCAGAGCTGGGATTTGCATTCTGGTCTGTGTGACTCCCAGAGCTCAGCTGGAGGGAAGGAAGGTGGGTGGAGCCCTCCTTTCAATGAGCTGTCTGATGCCTTTCACCTGGCTTCTCCAGGGAAACGTTGGTGGGTCAGTCAGATGGCTGGACCTTGGAGGACCCCCCCTTCCCCCTCCCTCCCCACACCGCCGCATACAGAGGCCAGAGGTTCTCTCAGGGCCAGGGAAGGAGGAAGGGAGTGGCTCCTGTGATGGACAATGTTTGTGTGACAGGAGTCACCAAGTCACGTGTGGCCTTGGATGAGCCTGTGAGGGGCTCTGTCTAAAAGTGGGTGTAACGGGGCCTGGAGATCAGGAGGAATGCATCCCCTGATGGTCACCTTTTCAGTGATGGCTTCCCTCGTGCTCCTGGGGTTTTTAGGGACTCAGAAGGAGAGAGTCCAGGCCTCCAGATCACAGAGCCTGCTCTGCGGGGATGTGGCTGGTAAGGAGGGCAGTGGGGGCATTTCTTCAGCCCTTTCACCCCTCACTTCTATACAGTAATTAATTCATTTGCTCTATAGATATTTACTGAGCACCTATTATGTACCAGACATTGAACCAGGACATGGGGGATACAGCAGTGAACTAAACAGATGAAGATCCCTGACCTTGTGAGCTCATGTTTGGGGAGAGAGATAGAGGCAGCTTATAGTAAACAAGTAAATACATCACCGTATAATAGAAATTCAGATAGGAACTGATGGGCATTTCTATGAAGAAGAACAAAGCAGCATAAGTATACAGAAGGTGCAGGTAGGGGAGACTATAACACAGGTGGTCAAGGAAGGCTTTTCTGCAGAGGTGACATTTGGGCAGAGCCCTAAGTACAGTGAGGGAGTGAGCCATGCAGAGATCTGTGAGAAGAGTGCCCCAGCCAGGAGAATCAGCAAGTGCAAAGGCCCTGAGGTAGCAGCCTGCCTGGCATTTGGGGACTATAGCCAAGAAGAAGGAGCAGAGTGAATGAGGGGGAGAGAAGTAGAAGGGGAGGAGCCAATCACAGGGGACCTTCTGGGCCACTGTGAGGACTTTGGCTTTTGCTTTGAGTGAGATGGGAGCCATGGGAGCGTTGTGAGCAGAAGAGGGACGTGAATGGACTTGGGTTTACTAGGATCCCTCTGGCCACTGTGTGGGGCAGAGACTGTGGGCCTGAGGCAGGAAGGCCAGTGGGGAGGCTACTCCTGTCCTCCAGGGTAGAAGGGATGATGACTGGGACCAAGGGGCTGGGAGTGGTGAGAAGAGACAGATCTGGGGTATGTTTTGAAGCTCGAGCCCACAGGACTTGCTCCCGGGTTGCATGTGGGCAGAGGGCAGGGGCGTCGCCCAGGCGTTCCTGGCTTCAGCACCACGGACAGCGCCAGCACCAGACACGGGGGAAGCCCTGGTTGGCTCAGGTCCCCAACAAACAAGCGGCCAGTCCCTGGATGCTGACCGGAGCCTCATCTGTAAAGTGCTGGTCCCTTCCCCTCGATTTTGTTATCCATTTCTCTTTTAGCCAAATATGTTTATTTCTGGGCACTGCTGCGAATCCATTTTGGGATGAGGCAGGTTTGAATGCAATTATATAGCTGGGATGAGAGGTTTGGAAGCAGTTGTATCCAAAAATCTCTGCATCTGGCTAAATTGTGTTGTATGGAGTGGGGTGCTAGGATGGGAACTGGGGGAAGGGGAGCTTCCTTGAGGAGGGGATGATGGGAAGAGAGCCTTGAAGAACGGTGGGCCTGTCTCAGAGGAGCAGCAGGGTGCTCTGGGTAGGGGAGCTGAGTGACTGAATGTGGTTATTCATGATGCCCTCCTTCTGAGTGAGGAGGGGGCAGCATTCCTGACACTGAGCGGGGTAGGTCGGCCCATGGCAGACAGTGCTGACCCTCAGGGCTTCCACGGACTTGCTGTGTGTCTGTCCTTTGGCTCTCAGTTTCTCCAACTGTAAAATGGGGTAATTGTAGTCCCTACTGTGCTGGTTATTGTAAGAATGACAAAAATGGGTGAATTAACCATCAGAAAGGCCAAGAAAGGGCTGGAGGGGTGAGGGGCTGCCTCTGAGGCCTCAGACCCCAAGGGTGAGCACTTGGCCTCTTCCTGGTTGGTTGTTCCCAGTCCCTTTGTGACCGTCCTCCTTGTTCTCCCTGACTCATGTGGCGGGTTATATCTGTGCCCCATTTTGCCGTAGACAGAATGATCATATGGATATTCTATGCAAATTCTTATTTTTAACGAGCCAGAAGGAAAGCTAACGACCATCCTGCAGATGTATTGGGGCCCGAGGGAGGCCTTGGGATGAGGGAGGAAGCAGGGGACAAAGTGACAAACAAGAGGAGAGAGGAGGGAGGAAGGGGAGAGGAAATGAAGCGGGGTTGGGGTGGACGCAGTAGGGGCTGCAGAGCGGTGGAGGGGAAGCACGGGCTCTGTTTACCATCTCTCAGAACCTCTCTGCCTGCCCCATTTTAAGATGGGGAAACAGGCTCAGAGAGAGGTGGAAACGTGCCAGATACCCCAGAAGCTGGGAGAGAGAGAGAGAAAGGCTGAGGAGAGGGAGCAGATGGGCTGGAGAAAGGGAAGGTGGAGGCAGCTGGGACTAGGCTCTGGGACTCGGTTTCCTTATCTGTATGATGGTCATAGCACCTAAGACGTGGGCTGATTGGGAGGAACTAATGAGAGAACATGTGCAAATATTATTCGACTGAAGAGTGCTGCCTGAGTATGGGGGGCCGTGGAGTAATGTGTGTGTGTGGGAGAGGGAGTGGATGGGGCAGGGGACCGAGTCGGGGAGACAGGAAGACGAGGGTGGAGGGACGGGAGCTGGAGACGGGGGTAAGAGGCCTTCTGGACAATAGGCCAGCTCTTAATTAATTAGTCCATTCAGTCATTTGTTCATTCATTCATTCATTCATTCCTCAGCATCTATAGTCTACTTCATAGAGGGAAGTCGGCTCCCAGAGGGCAGGATTCTTGTCTGTCCTATCCGTGGCTGTCCCCGTAGTGTTGAGGGCAGCATCTGGCACCAGGAAGAGCTTAAATTGTTGCTGAATCAATGGATGTTCTGTGCCCGGCAGTGGGCCCAGCAGTGGCCATCGCCCTGGAGCTCAGTGGCATCTAGTCCAGTAATTTCCCTTCCCTGTGCTAAGTGCAGTGGTTGAGACATTGCGATCGTTATTGGCACCCAGGGGAGAGGGAGCCTGGGGACAACTACGAAGGCTTCCTGGAGGAGGGGGCCTGAGATGAACCTTCGAGAACTGACAGAAGCTGACTTGAAGGAATCTGGGAAGGGGAACTGGTCGTAAAGGCAGAGGGAACAGTCTAGTGTTCGGAACTGCAGGTGCTCTTGGAGGTGGGGAGTGATGGGAGCTGAGGCCGCAGGGCCTGAGGACTGGGCTGAGGGGTTTGGATTTTGCCCTGAGCCCTGAGGGAGGTGAGAGCCAGCGAAGGTGGGAAGGAGGGGTGTGCTGGGGTGGGATCAGTTTTGGTGGAGAGGTGGGGTGGCCAGGCTGGGCAGGCTGAGGTTTGCATACAGGTGTGGGGCTCTGGTCTGGTCAGGCAGTGCCGACAGGAGTCAGGGGGCACAGGGGATTCGGGCCTGAGGGGTCAGCTGGCTGCTGCCAGGTGAGGCTGGACCCGCCCCCGGGGCATGGAGCCAGCCTGGAGGGGGGCCAGGGCTCTGGTTTAGATTAATTAAAAGACCTCTTGGGCTTCCCTGGTGGCGCAGTGGTTGAGAGTCCGCCTGCCGATGCAGAGGACACGGGTTTGTGCCCCGGTCTGGGAAGATCCCACATGCCGCGGAGCGGCTGGGCCCGTGAGCCATGGCCGCTGAGCCTGCGCGTCCGGAGCCTGTGCTCCGCAATGGGAGAGGCCGCAACAGTGAGAGGCCTGCGTACCGCAAAAAAAAAAAAACAAAACCTCTTAACTCTGGGCAGTCCCACCGGGGCCGGAGTGCCTGGAGAGCATTTAAATGTCAACATAAATATCACAATGACCTGAGTCCCTCCTGATACTTAGTGTCTAGATTCCCAAGATGTCCCTTGTATTACAACGTGGGACAGTCTCTCACTATGAAACATGTCCGACCCCAAATACCTATTGAGAAAAGCTAGCAGATGGTAGCATCCCCTGCCCCAGCTCTGGCCTTCCACAGGAAGGGCAAGGTCAGCTGAGCACCCTTCTCCCACCTCCCCTCCCCGGATGCCCTCCCGAGGCCCACTCAGGGTTGCTCCCAGGATCCAGGCCTGGAGTCCCCTTTCCAGCCCTCCCTGGTCCCTGTCTCTCCACTCCCAGATCTGGCCAAGCAGGCCCCCAGGCTGTGGGGCCCCAAGCTTTTCCCCAACAGCGTCGGGAAAGCCTGGGGCAGGTTTTGGGGGGCGGGGTGAGTGCTTCTCCAGCTCAGGGCCACATCTGGGCCTCTGTCCCTGACCTTTGTCTACCAACTCTTAACTAACCCGAGTCCCAGGCAGCCCAGCACCTCAAGAAAGCCTCCGACGGTCCACAGGGTCGGGCTGGTGTCTGCGCTGTCCTGCCCTCCTCCACCACAGCCAGTTTTTGGAGCACACTCAGGCCCACCGTCTCATCCTCGTTCCCAGCCGGGGGCATCAGCGGCCCCGTTTTCTGGCTGAGGAAGCTGAGGCCTCACCCCAGGTACATCCAGAGCCAGGGCTGGGCCCAGACCCCCCATTCCTTGCATTTCCTGCTGTTCTGCCATCAAAAGGGTCGGCCTGGAGGAGCCAGAGCCAGGCTGCTCACCGTCCCTCCCCCTGCCCTGGCCTGAAGAGGACGGCTGGTGTGGGAGAGGGTCCAGGAGGACTTCATTAGCCAGTGCCTGCTTGTGGCACGTTGGGGGGGCCTGAGCCCGCCGCCGGTGGGGAGACATGCTTGGCCTGCCTGGGTAATTACATCTCAACATTTCATTTTGCTTGTCAGTTTCCACTTCCTGGGGATGTGGGCTCCTAAATATTTCATCCCAGCCTGCAGCTGCCTGTTCCTTTCTGGCCAAACCGCAGGTCCGGCTGCCGACCCTGAGCCCTGGCCCCTCCCTGCCCAACTGAGCCTCGCTTCCTGTTCTGGGCTGGAGCTGGCCAGAGGTCATCTTCTCCGTGCCCCTATCCCACACGGAGGTCTCTACCACCAGCGCAGCGCTGTCTTCTCTTCCCAAGGGATCTGGGGTGAAGAGGCCGGACAGACAACATTGCCAGAAATTAGGCTCAGTTCAACCAACATTGATTGAGCACCTCCTGTATGCCTGAGACTCTGATGGAAACCAGGGAGTTAGGAAAGAGAAAGATACAGTCAAGAAAGAAAGCCCCTTGAAGGGGCTTATGGGCTAATGGAGGAAAGGGACAACAGTGTTATAACAGCAAACACTTATTGAGTACTTATGTGCCAGGCACTGTTACATGTATTAACTCACTTATTCTTCATGCTTTGTTATGAGGAGACAAGGCCCAGAGAGGTGAGTAACTTGTCCAGAGTCACACAGCTAAGAAGTGGCAGAGCCAGGATCTGAACTCAGGCAACCTGGCTCCAGCCTTCACGCCCTGAAGCATGAGAGTCACAAACCGACAGTCTAGGCAGAGGATGGCGGGTGCCAGCGGAGAGGGGTGAGGTGAGAGCCGGGCTGGGCAGTGATGAGTCCCCACTCTGGGATGTTTTGTGGGGGAGGAGGTGCAGAAACTGAGCCCCGAGGTGGGGTTGGGCAGGTGGGGAAGCTGGAGGGGTATTTCTGGCAGAGGGACCAGCAAAAGCTCCAGGGTGGGAAAATTTGAGTTGCGTTGGAGAAAGTGGTCTTGCTGTAGAGTGTGGAGTGAGGCTGAGGAAGGGGCTGAAAAGCCGCTGTGTGATCTCAGCCCCTAGGTGTGTCACTGGAGCTGGGCTGTCTTGTCCTGAAAGGGGTTTTTCAGCAGAGGACTCTGAGCTGACACTCAGCAGTCCTGTTTCTGGCTGCTGGCTGGCCTGACTTGTTGTGTGAGCCTTGGGCAGACTCCTTTCCCTCTCTGAACAAAATCTGAGGAATGGGCGGGATTCCCTCAGTAGAAGAATGCCCGGTATGGCCACTGAGAGTGGGGGGAGGTGGGCCTGGGGGGAAGGGGTCTCCTGGGGGCCCTTGGGGTGGAGGTGGGCCAGAAATCAGTCTCAGGGCCCCTCCCCGCTCAGTCCCCTCCTGCCACCACCTGCCTCCAAACACCTCTGCTTCCTTCTCTCTCTCTCTCTCTCTCTCTCCTTTTTTCTGCTTTTCTTGCTTCAAAGGTGTTTTACCTAAATGGGTTTGTGTTAAGATATTAGGTCGATCACTCAGCAAATTTCCCTTTGCTCAGAGCTGAGCACCATGAATAATGCAGCTCGGAGCAGCTTAGCGGCCTCCCAGTGAGGGGACAGCAGCACTCAGCTCAGGGGCTCTGAGCCCCACAGCTGCCCTGGCTGGTCCCCCACAGCCTGCCTCCTCCCCCTCCCCAAAATATCCCCCCAGGGGCCAGGCCTGTCCACAGGTGATCCCTTTAATCCTCACAACACCCCTGCCACGTCTGGGGAGTGGTGAGAATGCCCTCCCATTTTTCAGATGCAGATGTGGAGGTTCAGAGAGGTTGGGTGACTTGGCTCTTATCAAGTAAGGGATTGAGGTGGGATGAGGGCCCCATCTGTGCCCAGCCTCGGCCTCCTGTGTCACAGCAGGCCAGCTCTCTGATGCCTGTGCCCCCCGTACCTGCAGGTCCAGCCCGATTCTCTATGGGGGCAGGAGGGTGTGAGTGGACGGCCTGGTTTCAGAGGAAAGTTGAGGACTTTGCCCTGATGGGGGCACTGAGGCTCCTCAGTAAATAGTTGTACCCCTCCACCCAGTCACCACCCCATCCCCGTTAGCACCCCCCAGCCGGGCTCCCCTGCACCAGTAGCAAAGGAGGGGTGTTGATGGTACTAAGGTGTGGCCAGGCTGGCTGGTGGAGATGTGGACAGCTGACTTGTGTGCCTCGGTCTGCGGCTGTGTGGCTGTGTGGAGGGTGTGACTTTGGCAGGCTGGGCGTGGTGAGTGTGGCTGTGTGGGGCGGTGTGGTTAGTGTGTGAGCCTGTGTGGCTGTGAGATTGTGTGAGGTTGTAGTGATGTGTGGTATGTGATTGTGTGAGGGTGTGTGTCACCATGTGTGTGTGGTGGGGCGGGGCTGGGAGTGATGCAGGGGTGGGGAGATGAGCTGAGTGTGTTCAGGAAAGAAAGGATGTGTGTCCTGCCTTGGATAGACCCTGGGCCTCTAGGCTAAGGCCCCAGGTTCTGCCCAGCACTCTGTCTCTGGGGACATCTCTCAGTTTCAGCTGGTGTTTCTGGTCCCCAGAGCATCTCTCACCAGCCCTGGGTCCTGACCCAAGCTGGGTGATGAGGTCCTTGCCCCCCTGCCTCAGCAGCCCTCACCCCCACTAGGACTTGCTCCCCAGCGGCTTCGGCTCCAGGAGGCCAACCCAGGCCTTCACAAACACCATCGCATTTGACCCTCACTCCAGCCCCACTGGGCTTTTTTCCCATTTTACTGATGCTCAGAGAGGCTAAGTAACTTGTCCAAAGTCACACAGCCAGGAAGCAGTGGAGCAGGCATCTTCCCCTCTGTCTCAGACTGGAGGGGAGGGGAAAGCCAGCAGGTGCAGTATCCACGCTTTGCACAAACCTTTGATGGGGTATATCACCTGCAGGGAGACACCTGCAGGTGGGAAACCGGAGTGACTGTTTCCCCCTCATTGTCCCTTGGTACCTGGGTCTTCCTGGCTCCAGCCAGGTCTCTCACAGTGGGCCCACTGTGTCCACAGGGCTGGAGTCGCCCTGCCCTCATGCCCTTCTCTACTGGCCCAGCTATCTTTGGCTCTGGGCCCTTGGGGCCCGGCCAGTTTGCATGGCTATCTTATACTTCTCCACTTGTTCTTTTGCATGTGCATTTCTTGAGCGCTTATAGCAAGGAATTTGCATCTAGGTGGAGAAGTAAATTCCCAACAGAAGGCAGGACTGAGAGAGAGGTCCTGGTGTGCATGACGCCCAGCACCATGTGTACTTGGAGCTCACCAGTGTGTCCTGCAGGCGCTGTGCATGGATAACCTTTGCAGCCCAGAGCCTGGCACAAAGTGGGTGCCCAGAGCCTGTGCATGCAGACATTCGGGCACTCCGTGTGACCAGGTGGTGGCTCAGAGGGGAGGTCATAGTGGGCTTCGGGGGTCAGGGAGGTTCCTGAAGGAAGTGGGAAGGTTTGAGCAGGTGGCTACCTCAGATTCCTACAGAGCCTCTGCCCCTCTGCCCATGCCAGTGGCTCCTGCCCCGCCAGCCCTCCCATCCCTGTCAGTCGGGCACTCAGTGACTCATTCAACCGGCAAGCGTGGGTCACTGCCTGACCCGAGCAGGCACAGCATGTGTGCTGGGCCCCATGAGGGATGGGGTGGAGAGACAGACACAGAGGAGAAACTGGGGCCCAGCAAAGGAAGGGCTGGCCGAGGGAACAGCCTCTGCTAAGGCCTGTTGGGGCAGCAGATGTGGTCGGATGGTGGATTTTGTAGGGACCAGACCTGAGGAGGAGATGTGGCCTTGAATGTCACACTCACACACACACACACACACACACACACACACGGGTGGGGAACCACCAAGGGTTGCAGGCCGGGAGCCATGTGTCAGAGGGATTTGTGCTTTAGAAAGAGGATGGAGTGGACACCGGAGGGTGGAGAGTCGGGCCGGGAGTGGAGCAGACAGAGGGATGGTGGCCGTGAACCAGGCTTGAGCTGCCTCCCGGAGAGCCCTCAAGCCCTCTGTGGAGCCAGAGCCAGCCAGAGTGCGGGTCCACTCCTCGCTGTGCCCCCCAGCCCCGCTCACCCCCGACAGCCACAGGTTAGGGGGCATTCACTCGGGCCTGGGTGCCTTCCTGACCTCAGACACCCTTTTAGCCACAGCTCTACTGCCTGGAATCTGCCATATGGCTCCATTTACTTAGACAAGGACTTCCTTCCTGGTTGAAAACAAAAGTAACACCATGTTAGTCACTGAGCCCTCTGAGTAACTCCCTTTCCTGAGAGAAGGTTTGGAGTGGGAGGGAAAGAAGGGAGGACCAGGGAGAAAGACCTCTGTGTGTGAGTGTGTGTGTGTGTGTGTGTGTGTGTGTGTGTGTGTGTGTGTGTGAGGCCATACAGTCCAGGGTAACTCCCAGCTTCCGTCATGCCTTCCTCCCAGCTCCCTCTCTGGCAGGAATGTAGCGGAGCCTGGGGGACCCCCTTGGGTTGTTAACAATCCCCACTTTCTCTCCATGTTGCAATTTGCTGCCTTCACATTTTGCCATAATGTAGATTTTTCCACTTGATTTCCTAGGATTTGTCTTTCATTGTTTTTCTCCCATTTTAAATTTAAAAAGACAAAAAAAAAAAAAAAAAAAGAAAGAAAGAAAAAGAAAAGGGAAAGAGAGAGAGGAGAAGAGCCCAGTCTTGCTGGTCTCCTGCACTGTTTGTCTGCAGGGAAATTGCTCGATGCTCTGGAGGAGGATTTTCTCCCCCCTGGTCTGGATCCCAGAGCCCGGGCTGCTGCTTGGGACGAGGGAACAGCCTGGGTTGCAGAATGTGGTCCCAGGGCCCTGGGTGTTAGAGCAAGAGGGCTTTGGAGCTATGGACCCAGTGCCCTGTCTGGGTCGCCTTGCTGCCCACTGCCTGCGGGCTGGCTGCTTAGCTGCTTCCTGGCGAGGGTAGGTCTCTTGGTGAGTGAGAGAATGAAGGATGGGGGAACAAGAGGATTCCCAAGCCTGGAGGATGTGGCTGAGGGCTCTGGGAAGGCACAGGGGAGCCCAGGTCCCCGATTGCCCCCTACCTGGGGTGAGCTTGGGCAGAAGCGGGCTGCTCCAGGAGGAGGCTTTTTCTTTTTGCCTGCTCTGGGCCACCGGGCTAGGCTCAGCCCACAAGTTGGCGTGTCATGAAGGCAGGGGGTCTGGGGCTGCTTGGAGCGAGTGGGGAGGACTTATTTAGATGGGTGGAGTGGAGAGAGCCATCCCGTGGGGGACAGGGAGGTGCCAAGAGAAGAAGGAAGCTGAGCACAGGTGCAGTGATCCTACTTGGTGTAACCCGAGTCCACCAGGACATTAGGGAGACACCTCAGGCGGGAAACTGGGCTGATGACCAACCCCCCGCTGCTCCCCTGCCCCCCCCCCGCCCCCCCACTGAGTCCTTAGTGCCTGCAGGTCTCCGTGGCCCTGCCCTCAAATAAGCCCCTGGGTCATCTGTGCTGATGGAGGGAGCCACGTGTGGACAATCCCACGCAGCGAAGCGTAGAAAAACGAGGGCATTTCAGCAGCGATCTCCCACCTGCAGGTGGAATTTACAAGTCCAAAGTGTCTTCAATTCCTGGCTCTCAGGCCAGGCAGTAGCTCCTAGAAAAAAGTCTGAGTAGAGTCCACATCTGCTGCTGCCACTGCGTGGCCCGGCCTCCCTGCCCCCTAGGATGCAGCCCCCAGCCTCCCTCCATCCCTTCACTCCACTTGTTTCCTCCTCTGCCCTGCAATGAGAGCTGTATGGGAGGAGGGGCTCTGTCCTCCTCATGGCTGCATCCCAGCATCTAAACGGTGCTCAGTAAACACTTGTTGACTCAGTGAAGGAAAAGCAGCGGTAGCACACAGGACAGGGTGTGTTGTTGGATGGCTGGTGTCTGGGGAAGCATGCGGTGGGCCTGGCACCCAGGGGGCCTTCCCCACCACCAGTGTGGCCAGCAATGCTGTCTCCTGAGTCCCTCCTGGGGCTGGTCGCTCTCTCTTCCTGTCTTGCTTCCCAACTAGACTGAGCTCCCAAGGAAGGGGTTTTACTTGCTATTGTTTTTCTTTTCTTTTAAATTTTATTTACTTATCTATCTATTTATTTATTTATTTTTGGCTGTGTTGGGTCTTTGTTGCTGCGCGCGGGCTTTCTCTAGTTGCGGCGAGTGGGGGCTACTCTTCGTTGCGGTGCGCGGGCTTCTCATTGCAGTGGCTTCTCTTGTTGCGGAGCACGAGCTCTAGGTGCGCGGGCTTCAGTAGCTGTGGCACGCAGGCTCAGTAGTTGTGGCTCGTGGGCTCTAGAGCGCAGGCTCAGTAGTTGTGGCGCACAGGCTTAGTTGCTCTGCGGCACGTGGGATCTTCCTGGACCAGGGCTCAAACCCGTGTCCCCTGCATTGGCAGGCGGATTCTTAACCACTGTGCCACTAGGGCAGTCCCTACTTGCTATTGTTTCTTAAGGACCAAATGTGCCAGGAACTGAGCAGGACACTTCTTGAATGAATGAATGAATGAATGAACGAATGAACAAACACACAGAGCCGGCCCTGCCCTTGGGGAGTGCAGCTGGAGGCAGACACTGACCCAGATATATTGGCTGGACCCAGAGAACATCGGGAAAGGTCACCAGACTGCAAATGGAAAGGGCGCAGGGACCACAAAATGCAAGAGGAAACCCATATCAAGTTTCACTAGTGGAGTCTCCATGTCACGTTCAAGTCAGTGCAGGTGCCTGGAGCCTGGGGGAGGCGCAGGGTTCCAGTGCCAGGGAGGGCTGGCCAGGAAAGAGCCTGTCCTCGGGGGGAGGTAGGATTTTGGGAGCCAGATGGCCGGCAGGAGGAGGGCAGCCCCAGGTGGGCTCCCCATGTGCTTCCTCTCCAGTGTCCTGTGGATTCTACCAAGCCGGGAGTGGCCGAGTGACGCCGTGTCACGGATGCACAAAGAGGCTCAGGGCAGCTCACACAGGGACTGAATGCCTTCACTGTCACTCGTGTCCGAAAGTTTGGTCTGGCCTGGGTTCTGGGGTCCACATTTACCAAGCATTTACATCTTTACATCTTCTATTTGCTTCTGATTTTTTTTTTCAAGAAATAAAATGGGGATTGCCTGGAAGCCCTTTCACGGAGCCCTCAGTCTTGTTCTATCCCTGCCTCCCTTGAGGTACCCTCTACCCACGACTCTGAAGGGGATGAGTTCCCTTCTTGTCCCCGTTTAGTCATTCAACAAGCATTTATGGAGCACCTGATGTGTGCCAGGCACTGGGAGATCGCAGTGCATACAATAGAACAAATCTGCCTTCATACAGCTTTTGCTCGTATGTATGTGTGTGTCCATATAGAATAAATCTTATTATATGTGGCTTTTAATTTCTACATAAATGGGACAGATTGTGCTGTACTTTGCTTTATCAGCCAACTTTATGTTTTCAGGGTTTTGTCGTGCTGATACGTGAGAGCTGTTTTATGAATCTTAGCTACATAATATTCCATTGTGCAAACACACCACGGATTAGCCATTCTTCTGTTGTAAAATATTTAAGTGGTTTCCATTTTTTTGCTGTTTCGAACAGCGCCACAGTGACCGTCTTTGGGCACGTTCCCTTGCACCCGTGTGTGACTTTCTCTGGGAAGGATGTGGAGGTGGACGTACACTGGCCTGTAGGATTCTAGACCCCCTGGTGCAGTCTGCTCTCAGTCTCCTTGTTCCCAGAGCACTTGGGCCAGGAGCTCTCCAAGGTTCCTACTGCCCCCAGGCACTCAGAGGCTCCTGGCAAGTGCTTGTGGCTTCCTGCCCCCCCACCCCCCACCCCCGGCCCTGCACGGAGGCACTGGCTGGGCGGATGGTGGAGCTTGCAGCTGGCATGTGGCAACTGGGCTGGGGCTGTGTGTGGGGTGAGGGGCTTGCCAAGAGTGACCCAGGAAGGCCTAGGGGAGCCACGGGGAACGCCAGACTCCTTCATGCCCCCTTTCTTATAATCCTGTTCCTGGAGCCTGGGACAGGTGGAGTGTTCCAGCTTCTGTGCAGAGATAGGGCATGGGCTCGTTCCTTGTTGCTTGGGTTTAATTTGATTATATTTGCTCTCAGTATGGACTCATGGATTTTTTTTTTTAATCCGAAGAGAGAGTCCGTGTGGTAAAGGAGGAGGGGTGCAAAGAAGTGCCCCCGCCCTGGTGGAGAGGTTTGAAAAGGGCGTCCCAGGGGAGTGCTAGTCATGGTGCTGCAGAGGCAGGGGCTGGACATGGGAGGGCTGGCGGGCTTAGCATGAGACTTGGGATCTTCCCAGGGGTGGGGAGGGGCTGCAGGAGATGGGGGTTAACAGAGACCCAGCGACTGGGGCCTTCCCTTTCTCTGCCGGAGGGAGGCTCCGGACACACACCTGGATTACAGGCCCACTGACCGGCCATGTGACCTCCGTCAGTCTACTTATCACCTCCGAGCCTCAGTTTCCACATCTGTAAGATGGGGCCATTAGCCTGAACTGTGGTCACCTAATTCTTCTTTCACCAGCAAAACGAAGCCTGCAAGATATACCCTGGCGTGTCAGGTGGGGCCATCCTATGGAACTTCTTAGGGGAGCATTGCCCAGAAATATGACTTAATCTAAAAGTTTCTCCCTCCTTGAGAACAATTAACTCCTATTCTATGCCTGCCTCCCCTCTGCCCCTTGGCCCCCTCCTCCCTCCTGGAGCCAGGTGGCACATCCTAACCCCTCAGCCAGCCTCCTCCTCTTGTCCATCTGTCTCCCCAGATGGGGGGGGGGCGCGGAAATGTAGCAATTGGCCCAATTTCTAACTGGAAAGGAACCATATGGAGGGTTTACCTGGGAGCTGAGTATCTGCCCGGCCGCTGTTAGGGCAGAGCCAGCGCTGTGGGCAGCAGACTGGCTCCCCAGGCTCTCTCTGTGAGCCGGGACCGGAGGGGCCCCGTCCTGCCCCCAAACCCACCCTCCTTCTCTCCTTCTCTCCCTCCCCCATGAGCCCCTGGTAGACCTGCTTTTCTCCTGTGCTTGGGGCTTCTTTGGGTGTCTTAGGAGGTCTTGAGGAGCTTGGTCTGCACGGAAGTGGCAGAAAGTAAGGGAAGTGGGTGCTGGTCAGGGCAGGGGGCAGAGGGCCATGGTTGCCTTGCCTGGTGCAGAGAACCAGGGGGTCTACTTTCCTGGCAATGTGAGAATGTGTCTGTGTCGTGTGGCTCCAGGCCTTGCAGGTGCCTGGCACAGAGCAGCCCCCATTCTAGTGTGAGTACGTTGTTCTCCCAGAATGCCCCACGCCCCGGCTGCTTGCGCCTCCTCCTGCTAAGACTCAGCTCAGGGTCACCGCCCTTGGGCAGCCTTCCCTGGTTGCCACCTACGCCCAGGAGTAGAGGGCCCTCCTTGGGTGGAGCTGGGTGCTGGCACCTTTCCCCGGGGGGCAGGTGGGTGTGTTACCTCTCCCTGTGCTGGGAGCCCCTTGCAGTCAGTCCTCCATGCAGAGGTGCGTGGAGTCTGCGCAGAAGGCTCAGGTGACCCCGGCCTGGACTGAGAAGCCATTCAAAGGCTCGGGGGTGCCCAGGGGTGACAGCCAGGTGCCCAGCCAAGGTGGATAGTTTGGCTGGGCCCTAAAGAGCTCCTGTGTGAGGTGGAGCTGGGCTGAGACCCTTGAGTGGGACCCAGAGGAAGGTAATGGTCTCAGATAAAGGATCTGCTTTCATCAAGAGTAATCCCTCATGTTTTTCCATCAGCTGAGCCCTGACTCTGCCACCTGGGGTCCTGGGGGGGTCTTACTCCCTGGAGGCCCCCCATTCTGTACCTCAGTAGGGCAGGGAATTGTGTGGCTTTGGGTAAACCACTTCTCTTTTCTGAGCCTCAGTTTCCTCACCTGTCAAATGCAGTTGATAGAAACAGTGGTCCACAGTGCTTTTGTAGCAGGAGATGAGGGGAGATTGAAATACACACATGATACCTGTCCCCCGCCAGCACTGGAGAGACACGTCTGAGGCTGGGGACTGGCTGGGTGAAGTGGAAAGTGCTCCCAGGGTTTCTGTGAGCCACATGGCCTGGCTGTGAATTCCGGGGTGTGTGTTGACTGAATCCTGGCTCCTGCAGACTTGGGGGCTGGCCATCTCGCAGAGGCATGAGCTTGAGAGGCAGGTAGGCCCTGGGTCCCCTTCCCCAGGACCCAGCCAGGTAGGTGGTGGCCCAGAGAAGAAGGAGTGACAGGAGGGCCCCTAAAGACCTTCTGACCCCAGTCAGAGCTCTTCCAGTCCTTCCACCCCAAGCACTCCGGTTAGAATGACCTTCCGGGGCTCTCCTGAGCTCCCTGCTAGGAATCTGATCACAAATAAGATGGGCGGGGCCTCGAGTATCAAGGCACCCTGCCAGGCCAGGGTGGGAGCTGGAGAGACTTACACACTGAGTGGCCTGTGGGTTCGTGGAAGGGAACCTGGGAAGACCTGGATGAGGACTGTAGCTGGGTTTGCAGCATTGCTGCCCAGGATGTGTGGGCACGAGTCAGCAGCCATGCGCACTGCTCTTACCAAGGGGCCTGTTGATGAGCATGGGGCCCGGGGACAAGAGCCCTGGTTGGTGTGTGTGGATGTGGGTGCCAGAGGCACTAATGGCCCAGGGTGGGCAGTTTGCTCTCGTTCTCAGATTTACTCCTCCAAAAAACCTTATGAGGTGGTTACATTGAAAAGAACCAATGTTTACTGAGCACTTACTATGTGCCAGATATTATTGTATTTATATGCATGAACACACTTAGCTTTATAACAACTCTATGAAATAGGTAGTGTCATTATCTTCACTTTATAGATGATGTATTTGAGGCACAGAGAGGTTCAGTAACCAGCCCGAGATCACACAGCAGTAAGTAGCAGAGCTGAGATTTGAACCCAGGCAGTCTAGCTTTAAGCACAATGCTGCCTTGCCTCTTGCTAACAACCTATTTTATTTATGAAAACTGAGGCACAGAGAACCTAAGTGACATGTCCAGGGTCATCACGCTTGTGAGTTGTGGAGCCGAAATTCCCCCGGTGGCTATTCTGACTGCATAGCCCGTGCCCAGAGATGGGGACCTGGGAGCTAAGAGTCAGGCTACAGGGCCGTGAGCAGCCCCCAGGAGTGTGGGTTAGGGGAGAGACTCTGTCCGCCCCAGGCTGACTGGTACCCTTCTTGCAGGGGGTGTGTGCATTGCCCAGTCAGTCAAGATACCACGGGAACCCAAGCCTGGGGAGTTCGACAAGATCATCCGGCGCCTCCTGGAGACCTCGAACGCCAGGGCGGTCATCATCTTTGCCAATGAGGATGATATCAGGTGAGGGCAGGTGGGGCTTGGGGCGGGGCTTGGGAGCTGGGGATCCCTGCTGGAGACCTTCCTAGGCAAGCCTGACCCACCCTGGGGTCCAGAGAGATGGGGTGGGCCAGCGAGTGGGTGGTGGGGAGACCCTTCTGGCTGGGGCACAGGCTACTGCTAATGGGCTCCCCTTCCCCTCGCTGTTTCCTGCATCCATTCTACCAACTGGGGATGGTAAGCAGGTACCTTTACAGAGGGGCTAAGGCCATGGGCTTGGGGTCAGAGCACCTAGGTTCCTCGCCTGCTCTCCTTCCTACTAGCTGTGTGACCTCAGGCAAGTTTCTCAACCTCTCAGGGCTTCTATTCTGCTTTAAAAAAAAAAAAAAGAGAAGCTAATTATGCTTGCTTGATGGTGTTGCTTGAGTATTGAATGCAGGAACGTGCATAAGGGGCTTAGAGCAGAGGCTGGCAAGGTTGGCCACCTCTCAGCCCCTCCCTCCTTCCTTCGGTGAGCTCAGAGTAGTGGGAGGAGGCCTGGGCTGAGGTTTTAGTCCTGATTTGGGCACACACTCACTGTGGGCAGTATTGTCCCCTCCCTGGTCCTCAGTCTCCACATCTGCAGATTGCGGGCAGGTGGACTCCGGGTGCCAGAACCATGCAGTGCAGAAACCCTGGACCACCCCACCTCTCTGCACATCTGCCCCTGGGTCCTGAGTCGCAGGTCAGAAACTTAGGCCCTTAGAAGATGACCCCTGAGCACCCCTCCTAACCCACTTCCCTTCTTCCTGCTTTTTCTCTCACTACTACCCCTCCGAGACTGTATGTTAGGGCCAAGAGGGGCTGGCCTCCTTGATTCCCTAGTCTCAGTGGGAGACACAGCCCCTGCTCAGAGTCTGACTGGCAGAGGAGATGTGGTTCTCCCCAGGTCTCCTCCCTCAGATAGTTGGCCTGAGCTTTCAGAGCCCGCTGTGCCCTCCAGTCGACCTGCCCACCTGCCTAGCCCAGCCTGCCCGGTCTGCCCCCCGTGCATCCCCCTCCCCATTGCTAACCAGCATCTTTTCTGGGTCGCATTCTTTCCAGCACTCTTTCCCACTTGTGAAGACCCCATCCTGGACTCCTGAGTTTCAGCAAAACAGATATCCCCCCAGGAGACATTGTCGGGTCCCTGGAGGGGTGGAGGGGGGAGTTTGGGAAGGTCATTAAGGCCTCAAAAGCCACAAGGACCAGCTCTAATAGGTGTTTCTCAGGCCTCGAAGGACCAGGGCGTGGGAGTCCTCAGGATCCATCTGGCACCTCCAAGCTGAAAACAGAGGCTGCTCTTGACCCCCTCAAAGCTTTCAGGTCCCCTAAATTCCTGTTGCCACAGGTCCGCTGGCAACGGGGGCAGGAGGGGCTCCTTCTGAGCTCTTTCCCTCCCTGCAGTCACCAGTCGCTGCCCCCCTGCCCCCACTCCCACCCCAGAGCCCAGCACTACTTGGGTCCCACTGCGCCCCGGGATGCACCCCACTCCAGGCCTCCCTTGCGGCTCTGATGGACCCACACGCGGGGAGGGGAGGATGAAGGTGCCACGTGTCCCAGAGAAGAGGCCCCTGGGAGAGAGAGGGAAGGGCCTGAGACTGACTCCCTGAGCAGCTGTGGGGGGTGGGGGGGTGTGATGGAGTGGGGCGCATTTCTGGAAATCCACAGGCATTTCAGAAGCAAACAGAAGTAAAAATAAACCCAGGTGACTTTACAGAGATGGAGTCTTGGCAGCTCTGGTCATGTCTGGCCGGCCGGATGCAGGCGGGTATTAATAGGTATTAATAGCCTCACCTACAATTACTGGGCCCTGCCTGGGCTGCGGTAGCTTTGGGGGTCTGGAAATGTCCATCAGGAGACGATGGAGGCGGGCAGGTGTGGGCCCCGGGGCTGGGAAACATGTCTCTCCCTGGCAGCCCCAGGCGGTCCTGCCCCAGCTGGCCACCTCCTGCACAGGCGCAGCAGCCACCCCAAGCCCCGGAGTCTGTCCTGGCTTGTCCATGGGAAGGGCCTGGACAGTTTCTAGTATCCTGGCCTCTCGCTGTGTGACCTCGAGCAAGTTGCTTGCTCCAGTCTCTCCCCGTGGAAGGAGGTGCGTTGCGAGAATTCTGCCCAGTCCCTCCTATTTTTCTCCTCCTAGGTGTCTCTGAGGGGCCACTTAGTTCAAGCATCCATTAAGCACTGACTGAAAGCCTCCTGTGGGCTGGGCCCTGTGCTGGGCTCCAGGGCCCCTGACTTGACTAGGACCACTGTCACTGTGGGCCTGCGGAGGGGTGAGGCCCTGGCTGCCCGCACCCTTTCATCCATCCAGGAGGGTGTGGGGAGCAGCTCTTTGAAGCACCTGGACTTTTGGCACAGAAGGAGGTGGCATGCAGAGGGGGAAGGGTGTAGTGGGGTGTGTGTGTGAGAGAGACAGTGGATATAAATGTGAGAAAGGGCCAAGGGATGTGGGTCTGGGCTTAGGACCAGGGTGGCATGTACCTGAGAGGACAGAGCCTGGGCAGATGTGGTTCTGGGGACCTGAGTCAGACAGGTCCAAACTGAGGGAAACAGCTGTGGTCTTTGCAGGGACTGAGGTAGCCCCAGGGGACAGGAGTGGGTCTGGGAAACAGACAGGGGCTAGGGCTACCGTATCGGTGAGAGGGGAAGCCGTGGGCCTACAGGCAGGCGTGGGCCAGGGCAGCAGGGAACTGTGAGCCTGCGGGTATGACACGGGTGCTGGGGTGGCTATGGGCCCTGGGCTCATGTGGCTCAGGATGGGGGATCCAGGCACAGGCTGGGAGGGAGACAGGTGTGGGCCTCGGGGAAGGGGGTCAGCCAAGGGCAGGTGTGGCCAGGGTGGCGGCAGCCGCGCGGACAGACACGGCTGGGTTGGGCTGGGCTGGTGCGTGTTCCCACAGGCGTGTGCTGGAGGCGGCCCGGAAGGCCAACCAGACCGGCCACTTCTTCTGGATGGGCTCGGACAGCTGGGGCTCCAAGATCGCCCCTGTGCTGCACCTGGAGGAGGTGGCCGAGGGTGCCGTCACTATCCTCCCCAAGAGGATGTCCGTGCGAGGTAGGCCCGGCAGCCCGGACGGCACGCCCGCCGCCCTCACCCGGCACCATCCACCACCGCTGTCAGCGTCGCCCCGATGGCTCCTTCTTATCGGCGCTCCATGCCCTTCCTCTCCCGCTCCTCGTCTCCCTCCATCGTGCCTTTCCTCTTCCTTGGCTCACAGCTTCTTTGTGCTCGGGTTCTGGGATAGGTAGCCTTTCTGGCCACACTTAACCCAGCAGGATTCAAATCCAGATTCAGGACCTTTCTTCCTCCCGTCTCAGATATTTGTGGGTGTGGGAGATGGTGGCAAGTATAGGAGGCTCATTTATCAAGGACTCTCCTTCATCCCTATATACTCTCATCCCTTCTTGCATCTGGGATAGAAGAGGTGAGATCCCTGCCCTGCCTGGAGCGCATCCTCTGCCAGAACGGGCCGGGCACTGCCAGCAAGCTACAAGAAGAGCATGCCATGCCAGGGGGCAGGGGCCTCCCTGCAGAGCCCGCCTGGGTCTGGCGGGCCCTGGGTGTGGGGGCAGGCGTTGCGCCTGCCCTGCCCGGCATCCCTTCCTCTTGGGGCAGAACCCAGTCACCCTGGGCAGGAACAGATTGCTCTGGCCAGAACCTTGCTGTGCGTGAGGTGTGAAGTTCCTATTAATGGCTCAGTTTGGCAGGGACCTCACTGTCCTCCCCATGGGGGAGGCAGGCTCCCAGGGCCTCCTCCCCTGCTCTTGCTCTGGTCAATAGAATCCAGCATTGATGGAGGTGGAAAGGCCTGCAGACATCCGCTTCCACCAAACCTTCCAAGAGACCAAGGCCTGAGCAGGGGAGGGATGTGGGTCACACCGCCGTGTCCTCTACTCACCCTGAGGCAGAGGGAGCATAGGCCGCAGAAGTTTCCACACCTCCCCTCTCAGCCTCAAGCCATAATAAACACAAAATAACAATAACTATGGCTCTTGATACCTGTAAACACCAGGCCCCTTACAGACATCTCATTCAATCTTCCCTGCAACCTCAAAAGAAACTTTTATCCACATTTAGTGGGTGAATACATTTAAGGATCAGAGAGATTTAGTGACATGTAGTGGCAGTAAGTGACACATACGTGCTATTAAGTGGCAGAACTGGGATCTGAACCCTGGACTTGCCAGGGAAATCCCTTTTTTCTTTCTTTTTTGTGGTACGCGGGCCTCTCACTGTTGTGGCCTCTCCCATTGCGAGCACAGGCTCCGGACGCGCAGGCTCAGCGGCCATGGCTCACGGGCCCAGCCGCTCTGCGGCACGTGGGATCTTCCCGGACCAGGGCACGAACCCGCGTCCCCTACATCGGCAGGCGGACTCTCAACCACTGCGCCACCAGGGAAGCCCCCCTTTTTTCTCTGGGACATTAGAGGAGCCTTTAGAGCAGTGGTTCTCACCTGGGGGTGATTTTGATCCCCAAGGGCCGTTTGGCAACGTTTGGAGACATTTTCGGTTGTCACGATTAGGGAGTGATGCTTCTGGCATCTAGTGGGTAGAGGCTGGGGATGTTGCTCAATATCCTGAAATGTACAGGACAGCCCCCTGCCGCTCCAGCCCCCCACCCCAGCAAAGAATGATCGGGCCTAGTGTCAGTGGGTCAAGGTTGAGAAACTCTGCTCTAAGGCCAGTCCCCCACCAGTGCCAGCACCTCCCTGACAGCTCCGACAGTCAGACAGCTGTGCCCATGACACAGAATGATCATGATATATAGAGAGGGGGCACTGGTAGGAGAGAGAAGGCGATATTCACTCACCAGCCTGCCTACCCTGGGATGGGGTTTTCTAGGCTTAGAGCAGAGTGGGTAAGCCCTTAGGAGCATTTGGAGAAGGAGGCTGCCTCTGTCAGTGATGGGGAAGTTCTGGACTTGAAGGAGGAAGATCCAGCCCCCCATCTTATCTGTGTGACCTGGGTCATTCCCTACACTCTCTGGTCCGGTCTCCTCTTCAGAACTAGAATGCTCAGGTACTCCCAGGATTGAGTGCCTGCCCCCCACCAGCCTCTCTGCTCTAATCTCTGGGCCCCCAAGTGACTCCTTCTCAAAGAGGCCCCGTATTACATTTTGGTGGTTAAGAAGCAGCAGAAACACCCTCATCCTGTACTTCTTCCATAAAGGAAGCAGTTGTAAGATTACACAGGCTCTCCCTGGAATTTAATACAGCTCTTTTCATTGTGAAGAAAATGAAATGGTCCACATTTTGTTTTTTCCGGCTGGGCCCTGGATCAGAGGATGTGCTCTTCCCTTCCGCCTCCCTCTGCCTGGGCCACATGAAAGCTGCGGGAAGCGGGAAGGGGAGGGGGCGGGTGGGGAAGGGAGGCGTGAGGTCCTGACATCCTGGTTCCCTGTCAGGCTTCGACCGCTACTTCTCCAGCCGCACGCTGGACAACAACCGGCGCAACATCTGGTTTGCTGAGTTCTGGGAGGACAACTTCCATTGCAAGTTGAGCCGCCACGCGCTCAAGAAAGGCAGCCATGTCAAGAAGTGCACCAGTGAGCACGCGCGTGGTGGGGGGGCGTGGGACTGAGCCTCAGGGGGCGGGGCCGGGGGGGGCCCGGGGGGGGGGGGGCTATGGGGGAGAAGGCTGAGAGTGTCAAGCTGGGTGAGCGGTGGCTACGGGACACTGCCGCAGGGGTAGCAGTGTCCAGGGGCCCAGGCGGTGCTGCCTGGGGGTGGAGTTGGGGGCCAGAAGGGGCGGGGCCCTAAGGTGGTGGGGGCAGAAGGGGCGGGGCCAGGACTGACTCAAGGTCTGACACCAGGGCCTTGTCGGTGGGTGGGCTTAGGGTAGCTGAAACCTCGGTGATCTCTCAGACCATCAGCCATAGGACGCTGCTGAGTAGGGGAAGGGGCTCCTGGGTCTGGGCAGAGGTGCCGTCTGGCTGCTCACCTTGGGCTTCATCTGGACGCCCCTATGGCAAGCCCACAGACCTGACTGACCCCAGCTGCCCTGTGAATCCTAACGCTCACCGGTCTGAGCACTTTACAGAAACCATCTCTAACCCCTCCAGGTTCCCACAGTCACTCAACAGACACCAGTTTGACTCCCACTCCCTGGCCCTTTTCTAAGCACCATGGATATAGCAGCGAATGAGAGCCGAAAAGCTCTTGGAGTTTTTATTTTAATGGGGAGACAGACAATAAACGAGATATGTAAGTAAACTATAGACTATGTCAGAAGGAAAAAGTGCAGTAGAAACAAAATAGATAAGAAAGAGGATGGCCTCCCTGCAAGGTAACACTTCAGCAGAGTCCTGAAAAGGACAGGGAATGAGCCACGGGAGGATGGGACGATGGGTCTATTTTACAGAATGGAAAACAGAGGCTCAGAGCAGGTAAGTAAAGGGACCTGAGTTCCCGCAGATGAAAGGTGGTGGAACAGGATATGGACCCAGGTCTGAGTTCTAGGCCCTCAGACCCCTATGGTAGCCGTCTTGGCGCATTCACCTTTGATACAGTTGGATGTGGGTCCTTGTGCTCTCTTTGTCTGGGTAGCTCTGCAGCAGGACCTGGCGTCAGGGACATTGGGAGGGCTCTGTGTACCCCTCAGCCGTGAGTGGCGGCCATGCAAGGGTGATGAACTCCCTCCTATAGTCTCCTGGACTGATGGGTGCAGCTTGGGCAGAGGGCCAGATGAGCAAGGGCCACAGGATCAGCTGCAGGGACATGCTGCATGGAATCACTGGCAGTTGGGGGTGGGGGTGGGGGTTGGTCCACTAGGGCCAGGGGAGGAGGGAGCATGGTGAGGTGGGCGGGCCGGTGGGGAGCATGCTGACCTCTGGTGGCCAGGGCAATCGTGGCTACTTAAGACTGTGGGTGTCCCCTGGGGACGGAGGCAAACGCCTGTGGGTGTAGGCAGCAGTGTGTGTACACCCTTGTGTGTGTGACTGTTTGTGACTGTGTATGTACATGAGTGTCTAAAAGAGAAGGTATATATGTGCATGTCTGTCTTACGTAGGGGTGACGTTCTTGGGTGAGCTAATAACCATACACACCACTCTTTACTATGCATTTACTATGTTCCAGATATTTTAACAACATCATCTCATTTCACCCTCAAAACAACTCTAGGGGTTCTTATGACCCCCTTATTATGGAGGCTATGGAGAGTCAGAGAGGTCAAGCAACTTGCCCAAGGCTGCACAGCAAAGGTCTTTATGAGGCAGTAATCACAACAAAGGTGTAAGAAGTACAAACATGCCTGGGCATGGGAGGCTGGGCCCTCATGGGTAGGAGCATCCTGTTTACTTCTCTCTTCCTGGCATAATTATTGAGAGCATCCCCTTTTATTCTCAAAAGTGCCCAAGTGGGGATAGAAGATTGTATCTTCACCCTGATTATAGGTCACGAGACCTGGCTTGGAGATGGGGATGGGTGGGACTGAAAGTGGGGGCAACACGGATAAGGGGGCGTCTCGGCCCCTGTGTCTGGCTCACCAAGGGAGAGGGGCTTTCTGGAGTCTGCTCTTGGTCTGGGAGGCGCAGGCAGGGAGAGGGCCTTGGTCAGTCCCTGTAAGCTCTTTCCAGACTCCCAGTCCTCTTCAGGACTCCCCGGCTGCTGGTGAACTGGTGGGGGGGGGGCACCTCTCTAGGTGCCCTCAGGGAGGCGTGTGCGCTGTCAGAGCAGGTGGGGAAGGAGGGCTTGATCAGGATTCAGGAGGGTGTAGACTCTCACTGGGAACCTGAGGCCAGCTGTACCCTGTCAGGACCTTAGCTTTCTCATCTGAGAAATGGGATTGGTGGTGGGCCAGCCCAGAGGGTGTCTGGGGTGCAGGTGAGACAGCTGATTGGAGGCACTTGGTGAACTGTGAGAGGGCGGTGCTCAAGCCTGGCTGTGCATCAGAATCACCTGGAACCTTTAGAGCTCTACTAGGGCCCCCCCAGACCCACTAAGCAGAACCTCATGGGTGGGTTGTTTTTCAAGCTCTCCCAGTGGATTTTATGTGTTTCTAGGGCAGGGAACCTCACATCGAATCACCTGGGGATCTTTTCAAATGCCGACCGAGGCCTGGCTCCCAGCCCCAGACGTTCTGATGTAATTGGCCCTGGGTACCACCTGGGCATCAGGATTTTTTTTTTTTTTTTTTTGTGGCACGCGGGCCTCTCACTGTTGTGGCCTCTCCCGTTGCGGAGCACAGGCTCCGGACGCGCGGGCCCAGCCGCTCCGCGGCATGTGGGATCCTCCCGGACCGGGGCACGAACCCGTGTCCCCTGCATCGGCAGGCGGACTCTCAACCACTGCGCCACCAGGGAAGCCCGTCAGGATTTTTAAAAGGTGCCCCTGTGGTTTAATGTGTAGCCATGTATGGAAACCACTGCCTCAGAGGGAGGGGTGGGTGATAGAAGGGGTGACGGCGTGCACCCCAGGCAGTGGGGAAGGCAAAGCACCAGAGCCTGGAATGAGCTTGGGGTGTGTATCACAGGGAGGGGTGGAAGGACAGCATATTCCAGCTGACCTGGATCCTTCTCGCTGCATCTGAAGCCCCAGCAGAGGCTGGTAAGGGTCCTTGGGCGGCCCCACGTCAGGCACAGTGAGCCCCTCCATCTCTGGGTGAGGTGAGGGGTGGGGGAGCTGCTGGGAATGTTTGTGGGATCGGAGACCCACCCTGGGTGAGGGGGAGGCAGCTCTGGCTTCTCATGGCCCCGCCCAGGTTTGAGCTGAGCCAGTCCCTTAGGCCAGGAGGGCTGGGGTGACACCCATGGAGTATGGGCTCTGGACCGGGCACCTGTCAACGTGTCAGGGTCTGGGTCCGACTCTGCCTCCTCCCTGCTGTGTGACCTTGGACATGTTATTTAACCTCTCTGAGTCTCAGAGAGGGCAGGAAAGTCACCACCCATCTCAATGGGTTGTTGGAAGGATTGGTGATGTGTTTGAAGAGTATGAAGAAGCTGGCTGAAAAAGGATGTGTATGATCAGCGCTGATAAAATGGTGGTTGTTGTTGATAGAGAGGGAGGGGGAGAGGTGGGATTTACCTGCGACTGGGTAATTTAACAGCTCAAGTCTGCTGTAAGGATTCTGTCCGTTGTAGGATCCCCGATGGGGAGGACAGCATCCTGAGGGTGGGTGGTGTAGGCTCTCACAAGTGTTGCATCCATTTTACAGAAGAGGACGCTGAGGTGATTGGTGAACATCGCAGTGCTAGAGAATTGGCAGAGCTGGATTCATACCCAGGCAGCCTGGCTCTCCAGCTGGTGCCCCACCTGCCTCTCCCACTTCCTTTCCTCCCACGCCCCCAGCCACCGTCTCGCTTGCCCTCAGCTAGCCCTGTATTCTCCACCTGCCTCACTCTGTCTCCCGAGCCAAGCTCCACACTCACTTCTTCCAGGCTGCCTGCCCATCCACACCGGGTGGGCCCACTCTGGTCCCCTCATTGCTAACAGTTTCAATAGCCAGCCTCTGCCTGTCTCAGTCCTTCAGGCCCTGCCCACGATCTCAGCATGAGCGAGTGCCACTCCTGTGTTCCCCTGCCCTTTGCTCTGACAAGTCCATGCCTTCCCTCCTCAGGGCAACAGACGGGCCCGATGACCTTCTCAGAGGGTGGGAAGGACCTTCTCTTGCTGGGGTCTTACACTTGGGAAGATCCGATCCATCCTTCAAGGCTGTGTTAAGTTGAATTCCCCTCAGGAATTCCCTGGTGGTCTGGTGGTTAGGACTCCACACTTTCACTGCCAAGAGCTCGGGTTCGATCCCTGGTTGGGGAGCTAGGATCCCACAAGTCGTGCAGCGCGGCCAAGAAAAAAAAAGTTGAATTCTCCTCAAGACAAGGAATTGAGAGCCAGTCGTTTCTTTGGGAGAGAATCCCAGGAAACATTGGTAGGGGAGGGAAGGCAGACATAAAGGGTGTGATACCAAGCAGGTTACCACTGTGAGCGCTGAAGCTTTACTCCCCCGGGGGCTCTGGAGACAGAAAGGAGCACGCCTGGCAGTCATCCCACTGGAGGTGTGAGGGAGCTGGGGTGTGTGTACACCAACTCCCATCAGTCATTGCTGGCTGTTCCCAGAGGGTGTTAATTCCTCAGTGCCTCCACATGCCAAATGGCTGGCAAAGAGGGCTTCTGTGGCCAGAGAGTCTCAGAAGAGTGGCAGATACTGGCAGTTGGAGACTGGGCTGGTGTGTCTCAAAGCGGCAAGTGGTCTTGGGCACCCATTCTTTCTCAAATACACAACTGTGAGAGTCCCCCTGAACTGGGTGTGAGTCCTAGTGCTGCCACTTCCTAGCCGTGCGATCTGGGGCAGGTCACTTCTTGAGGCCTCAGTTTCCTCATCTGTAAAATGGGGATCATACTACCCACTTCCATCCCCCAGAGCCCTGCCCCTAGCAGAGCTGCCTCTCTCATGGTTTCCCAGAGAAGGATTGGAGGAAGCACTGCCGGAAGCACTAGAAGATGGCCTGTGGGCTGCTCCACACCTGAGCGAGATAGGGGTCACGGAGCAGGGCGTCTCTGCAGCTGTCAAGGCCTGCGGGAGGGCAGTGCCCACCTCCCGCCTCCTCTCCTGGCCCCCTCCCCAGGAGCCCGCAGAGCAGGGCTTGGGAATTAAAGCTGAAAACAAGGCAGATGTGGTATCCGTCTTTTTGACAGGACTGCCAGCCAGGTGATGGCTGAGTGGAGGAAGGCCTGGTTTACGAGGACATAGGAGAAATTTACTGCCTGCTGCTCCCAGGGGCCGGGAGTTCTGAGAGGGAGGGTGGCCGCATGGCAGCTGGGGACGTGTGGGGAGATGCTGATCACCCAGCCTGTGCCAGCAGCAATAACAATAATAACAGCTGATGTTTATATAGCATTTATTACATGTCAAGCTCTGTTTTAGTGTTTTGCATTTGCTTTTCACAGCAACCCATTTTACAGATGAGAAAACTGAGGCACAGAGAAGTTAAAGACTTTCCCAAGGTCATACAGGTAGTAAATGGCAGAATTGGGATTTGAACTCTGGCCATCTGGCTCCAGGGATGTCCTGCCTCAGGCCAGCTGATGTCCCAGCCCCAGGGCCCTCTGGCTATTCCAGCCTGGCTTTGTGGCTCTTTTCACCTCCACATTCCTAAAGGAACCTGGGGAAAGGAAGGAAGACCCACATTTGGGATTACCTAGTATGCGCCAGGTTGTGCCACTCATTAGAGGAACTCACATTTGCCCAAGCCGTCAGCCACCTGGTGGGCAGAGGGGTCCTGAGCCCTTCCCCTCAGTGCTGTTTCTTACTTGTTCAGCTGGCGTTTACTCAGAGGCTGACTGTGTCCCCAGCCCTGTGCTGGGCTCTGTGAAGGGGACAGACCTGCCCTGGGGGGCTCCCCCTGCAGGTGGGAGATGATATGGCCTTGGAGACAAGGTGGTACATGATGGTGTGGTCCCAGTAGTCAGAGCTGAGGGCCTCCAGAGAGCTTAATCATGAGACCAGAGAGGACAGATCCAGGAGGCCTCCTGGAGAGTTCTGGGAGACTAGGGATGTTGCACCTTTAAATCAGGAGGTCAGAAGTCCTCACTGGGAAGATGACTGGGAAAGAGCATGCTGGGCAGAGGGCACAGCATGTGCAAAGGCCCTGAGGTAGGCTCAGGCCTGGCAGGTCTGGGGAGCAGTGAGGAGACCCATGTGGTTGGAGCAGAGAGATCAACAGGTAGGAGATGGGGTCCTAGAGGTGGGGCGGGGTGGCACGGGTCTGTGGGCCTTGTCGGCAATTTGTAAGGCTTTAGTCTTTTAATGCCAAATGAGACAAGGCCACGGCAGGGTTTGAAAAAGGATTAACGTGATCAGATTTATGTTATAATGGGCTCACTCTGGCTGCCTCCTGGAGCAGAGATGGGGGTGAGGGCAGAGCTGGAGGTCAGTTAGGGGCCGGGGCTCTAGTCCAAGTGGGAGGTGGTGAGAACTTGGAGCAGGTGGTAGCCATGGAGATGGAGAGAAGGAGTCTGATTCTTTATCAGTTTTGCAGTGTGGCCTCAGAGTTTGCTAAAGGATTTGAGATGAGAGAAAGATGGCAGAAAATCAAGGATGACTCTGAGGTTCTTGGTGGTGCACTGAGATTGGGGGTGGAGGGCCAGGCTTAGCCACGCGGAGATTCCTGGGAGAGGTGGGTGCAAAACCCAGACTGGGGTTGGTCAGGAGAAAAATGGAGGAGAGAAATTGATGACAGTGAGTAAGAACAACCCTTCTGAGAAGTTTTGTTGTAAACAGGGAGAGAGGGATGCTAGCTGGGGGAAAAGTGGGGTCAAGAAAGGGTTTCTGTTTAAATGGAAGAAATTAAAACATGTTGACAGCAAAGATCCAGTAGAGGAAAAACTAGATGCTACTGGAAGGAAAAGGAGCATGGCTGGGTGATGGGGGAGAAGGGGCATCCACGTGGGGGGTTGGCTGTGACTTCGGCCCCGCGAGCTGCCTCCCCTTCACCCCTGGCCCCAGTCTGACCCTGTCTGGGAGAGCTAAGCCCAGGCCCCTGGGCTGCGCAGAACCAGTGAGGAGTAGAGAACGGCCTTCCCTGGGAGCTGGCCTGTGCAGGTGCCGAGTGTGGCTTCTGCTGCAGGTATCACTCTTCTCTAATGGTCCCGGGAGCCGACCTCATTACAGACAAGGGGAATCGAAGCTCAGAGATGCTAAGCAACTCAGCAGGCCAGTGAGAGGCTGAATGGAGGGTGGGGTGTCAAGCTGCTCCCATCTGGCTGGACGTCCACGTCCTGTTTCTTGAATGAGGGTCTGTGGACATCTGGGGATATGTTCTTGAAGTCAGACTCTCAGCGACCTAGGAGTTCCATGACGATTCTTGAACTTGGCATTTTCATTCGATGGCCTTCTGAAAGCGGTCTTTACAGATTGCAAAGACAACTTCTCTGCTCCTGTGATCGTTTGCAGTTGGAAGTAGCTGTCACTGCCAGGGCTTCAGCCTCTGATGTCAGTATTTTCATCCCCACATTCATCCTAGGATCATCCTGGGACAGAATTGTTTTCCTTCAAAAGGGGCCTGAGGCTGGCTCAAGTTCGGGGAGCCCTGGGCTGTACCACCACTGAAAGCCAGAAAGAGAGCACCTGGAAGAGAGTCAGGAGCCACCACCCCCTGCCCCCACTGCTGGGCAAGACCCTTCACCTCCCCGCCCCCAAGGGGGTGACCGTTATGGGCCCCCACCCCTAACCCCCCAAGACACGGGCTGGCTCAGGGTTCCCCAGGACAGGAGTTGGCAGAGAGCTGTGGTGGAGTTTGGCGGAACAGATCTAGGGGTGGGGGCACCAGGCTGAGTTGTTTAGAGGTGCCCTACCTGGAAAGCAGGTGGCTTGATGGAGGTTGAAAGTTCAAGGGGAGGGACTGGCAGACACCATGGTATGAATGGGGCTGAAGAACAAGGGTGTGACTCCAGACAAGGAGGGGGAGCCTGCTCTGTGACTTCTGGGGATGCCGGGGTGGTGGAGCCTGGCCTCCGGAGCAGGACTCGGGGACCCTCAGAAAGACCTGCGTGTTCCAGGGACGTGACGAGGAGAATGGCTCAACCACAGGCAGAGTCAGGAAAGAGGGGGACTGGCCGGGAACACAGGTGGCAGCTTCCTCCCCCATCTGAGTGTCAGTGGGTGAGCTGACCTGGGCCCCTGTCCGTGGGGTGGACACCCCACGCTCATCTTTTGGGGGTCTGGGAAGACCCAGCACGTGCCGGGCTGTAGACAGGATGGAGGGGCGGCCCAGGGCTGGGGTGGAGGTCTCCAGGGGTGGGGAGTTTTCCGCGGGGAAGTGTTAGGGAGGAGAGGAAAGCGGAGGCTTAGAGAGCACTACGTATAAGGCATGATGCTGCGTGTTTTACGTCTGCACCTCCTTGAATCCTCTCAGTGGCCCCTCAAGGTAAGTGTTATTACCCTGGATTTACATCTGGGGGATGTAAATTTTACTTGACCAGGGTCATATGGCTGGTCCAGGGCAGAACCACACACTACAGCTCTCCCTGGGGGTGGGACGTCCTAGGACCCTCTTATCCTGCTCCCTGGAAATTTGCACAAGGGATGAAAACCAGTGTGTATGTTTGTGCATTTGTATGTAGGTGGAAGTTTATATGTGTGTAGATGTGTGTGCTATGTCCACACACCTACGCCGATTACACGTGTGGACTTGAACCTGTGGGTGTGGTGCCCCAGGTCCCCTCGGCGCTCCCCAGCCCTGCTTTGCCAATGGAGTGAATGTCCCCGGGAGCAGTCTGCAGCCTGAGACTGGTGGCAGTGGGGCTATTTATCCCCTCAGATGGGGCAGCCCTGAGGCCTAGGCCACACAGTTTTCTAGAGCCCCCCACGGGGTTGAGCCTCACACCTGGCGTTAGTGTCTTCCCATCCCTTCCTGTCTCTGCCTCACTTCCTCACCCCCAGTTTGTGCTTCCAGCCATCACCTCCCAGATGAAACACTTGCACTCATATCCTTGTCAGGACCTGCTCGTGGGGCCTCTCAGCCGACAGTGAATCTGAATGACCACGTGCTTGTAGGAGTGTCATGCTACTTGTGTAGCTGTGTATTGGGCTGGCCAAAAAGTTTGTTCGGGTTTTCGTAAGATGTTACAAAAACCCAAACGAGGGGCTTCCCTGATGGGCCAGTGGTTAAGACTTCGCCTTCCAGTGCAGGGGGTGTAGGTTCGATCCCTGGTCGCGGAGCTAAGACCCTACATGCCTCGCGCCAAAAAACCAAAACATAAAAACAGAAGCAATATTGTAACAAATTCAATAAAGACTTTAAAAATGGTCCACATCAAAAAAATCTTAAAAAAAGCCCAAACGAACTTTTGGTCAACCCAATATATAGAGTATGTGTTTATATGGACACTTATGTTTCTACATGTTTGAACATAGATGCGTGTATAGGGGTGTATATAAATGCATGCAGGTTTGTGTGTTGCTACTTTATATGTGTAGATGTGAAAATATGGGAGTGTATATGTAGCTGATTTTGTATACCTTTATGTGAGGGAGTGTGTGTGTGTGTACACATGAGCCTAGAACTCAGGAGGATTGTGGCTGGGTGGGGTGAGTAGTTGTGGAGAGGTGAGCAGGGAGACAGGGGAGAACTCTGACTATTTCAACCTTGAAAACTCATTTCAATTACAATTTACAACCTGCAGACAAAGGCTGCAGTCGCCGTAGTAACCACAGCTGCGGGGGTTTTGATGGAGAAAGTCCTCTCCCGGATGGTTCCGGGGCTGGCTGTCATCCGTGGCCGAGCCAAACACATCTCCGGCTCACTGTGCCTTGGGACACAATTAGGACATCTTCAAACTGTTGCTGCTGTCATTGTTGCCGTGTGTCTGGAATTTATCTCCTCTAGGAGCTCTCGGAAATGTGTGTCTTGTTTCCTGCCAGAACTGTGGTTCCCTGTCTGGGCCTGGGGGTCCCAACCACCCATGAAAGGGGATTCTCTGACCCCCTGCTTCCCTCCATGGCCCCTCTGTCACCCTTCGGGGACAGGATTGTCCCTTGCGCTTCTCTCCTGGCTCTCAGAAGCTGGGATCAGTAGCCTTGAGTAAGAGGGCAGGCTGCTGAGGCTGGAGAACTTGCCTCTCCTGTCCATCCATCTCTGTTTGTGCTGTGGCCTAGAGAGAGCTTTGCCTGTTAGCAAAGCTCTGCTGTCCCAGGAGCTCCGAGGCAGGCAGGGCTTAGAACTCTTTGTACCCTTGTGTTTAACAAACTTCCGTAGCACCTGGCAAGCACCAGGCCCCTCTTTATGACCCGCTGTGAATATAAACCCATTTACCCTCATAGGGACCCTGTCCCGACCTATGAGGTAAGTACCATCATTATCCTCATTTTGCAGGTGAGGAAACTGAAGCCCGATAGATGAGGTGGCAGGTCCAAGGTCACAGCTAGAGTACAGGATAGAGCTGGGGTTTCAGCCCAGACAGTCTTGTGTGAATGAAGTGTAGTGGGTAGCCAGGGGCTTAGCTGACCCCTGGGAGAGCCAGGTGAGCCCCCTTGAAGACTACCCTGTCTCCAGCCCCAAGGCCGCGCCGTAAAAGCTGTGGGCTCTCTCTGGACCCAGCAGTGCCCCCAGAGCCAACTGGGCATCTGCCCCTAAACTGTCTAGTCTGTGTACTGGGGACCTTTGATCTCTGACCCTGAGGTTGGGGTACTGGAGTCAGTTTCTGACCTTGGTCACAGAGTCTTGGTGGCCAAGACAAGGATATGAGATGTGCCGTCAGCTCTGTGGGAGCCCTGGGCAGCAGGGCACAGTGACCATACATTGGCTGAAAATAGAGGAATCTAGGGGGTGATCTGTGGATCCCTGGGGCCTCAACCTGACCCCCCCACATGACAGACATGGGACACCCAGGCCCATGGCATGCTGTATGCAGGGGCTGTGGGAGGGGAAGCTGGGGTTCCCTAGCACTCTCCCTTCCTCTCCTCTGCCATCCTTCGGCCCCCGTGTCCGCACCTCAGAGCCCCTGCCCCATCCCGCCCCCCACTTTCCTGCCGTCCCCCTGCAGTCAGGCTCTTACAATCTCTCAGGTGTAGTGTGGTACACAGGCTGGGAGCTGGAGCACCTGGTCAAATCCAGCTCTTTGTGGTCCTGGAATGCCAGTGAGCTTTTCTGTGCCTCAGTTTTTCCATCTCTATAATGGGGATAATTACTCACCTCGTAGCACTGTTCTGAGTATTCAATGACTTAATATATACATAAAGAGCTTAGAAGAGTGCCCGACACAGAGTGGATGCTCCATAGAAGTTAGCAGTCCTTGGGACTTCCCTGGTGGCGCAGTGGTTGAGAATTCATCTGCCTTGGGACTTCCCTGGTGGCGCAGTGGTTAAGAATCCATCTGCCTTGGGACTTCCCTGGTGGCGCAGTGGTTAAGAATCCATCTGCCTTGGG
>NW_021703780.1:39882977-39943349 GCF_005190385.1 Monodon monoceros
TGGGACTTCCCTGGTGGCGCAGTGGTTAAGAATCCATCTGCCTTGGGGCTTCCCTGGTGGCGCAGTGGTTGAGAGTCCGCCTGCCGATACAGGGTACACGGGTTTGTGCCCCGGTCTGGGAAGATCCCACATGCCGCGGAGCGGCTGGGCCTGTGAGCCATGACCGCTGAGCCTGCGCGTCCAGAGCCTGTGCTCTGCAACGGGAGAGGCCACAATAGTGAGAGGCCCGCGTACCGCAAAAAAAAAAAAAAAAAAAGAATCCACCTGCCAATGCAGGGGACATGTGTTCGATCCCTGGTCTGGGAAGATCCCACATGCTGCGGAGCAACTAAGCCCGTGTGCCACAACTACTAAGCCTGTGAGCCACAACTACTGAAGCCCATGTACCCTAGAGCCCATGCGCCACAACTGCTGAGCCCGCATGCTGCAACTACTGAGCCCACGTGCTGCAACTACCAAAGTCCACGTGCCTAGAGCCCGTGCTCTGCAGCAAGCGAAGCCACCACAGTGAGAAGCCTGTGCACTGCAACGAAGAGTAGCCCCTGCTTGCCACAACTAGAGAAAGCCCATGTGTAGCCATGAAGACCCAATGCAGCCAAAAATAAATTTAAAATTAAAAAAAAGTAAACAGGAGCAAGTTACAAAAAAAAAAAAAAGAAGTTAGCAGTCCTTATTCTTCATCATCATTATTACCCAGGGTCCAGGCCAGGAGCTCCTCCTCCTCCAGAAAGCCTTCCTGGCCTGCTCTGGCCCCGGGACCTCTGTAGCCCACCTTAGAAACCCTCTATTCTGACCACTTAAACATAATAACAGTGTGGCTTAGCCAGCTACTCTGTGCCACGTGTTTTCTGTTATCTCATCTCATTTAAGCCTCACAGCACTTCTGTGAGGCAGGAGGATGATCTTTTTACCAAGAGGACATCGAGACCTCTGGCAGCCAAAGAGTTTGCACAGGGCCCAGAGCAGAGGGGTTGGGTGTGGCCAGAGCCCAGGGGGTGAGGATGGCAGGTCACAGTGCCCTAGGGAGCCACTGCTGTTTGCAGTGAGAAGGGGGTGAGTGGGGTGGGTTCCCCATTTTGCAAAGCTCACTCACCGTGGCTAATGGGGGGATGTCACTGACATGGGGGAGGAGTGGATGGGGATGATGGTGCCTTCTGGTGTCTGGGGCATCTGGAAGTCATTGAGGGCATCTGGTGTCCCGAATCTTGAGGGACCTGTGGCAGATCTCTCACCCTCTCTGGGCCTCAGTTTCCCCACCCATACCCTGTGCTGGGGCTACCCATGGGTGAGCTGCTGTAGGGCACCACTGCCCTCATGGACAGTCACAGCTCCTGCCTGTGTGAGGGCCAGCTGCTCCCGTGTTTGGTCCAAGCCAGGCTGGGGGAGGGCAGGCAAGCACCACGGCCACAGGGAGACCCGCAGGCTCACTGCCCTCCAAGGGTGATGGGGACAAGGGAGCCTGCCCTGGCTGTTCTGGGGCCTCAGGGCACAGGGTCCAGCGGTACAGTAGTGAGGGCAGCAGACCTCAGGACCATTCCCCGGGCCCTCCACAAGACCATCTCCTGGGGTGATGGAGCGAGCACTGGGCCAGGGGCCCGGAGACCTAGGTGTGCCCAGGTGGGCTCTCTGGGCCCCAGGGCACACCTAGGTATGCTGTGGTTCCCACCATACACCTGTGAGGATGGTGGGCCTCATGGGCGCCCCCACTCTGAATATTTCGTTGCAGGCCGTGAGCGCATTGGGCAGGACTCAGCGTACGAGCAGGAGGGGAAGGTGCAGTTTGTGATTGATGCCGTGTACGCCATGGGCCACGCGCTGCACGCCATGCACCGTGACCTGTGTCCGGGCCGCGTGGGGCTCTGCCCGCGCATGGACCCTGTGGACGGCACCCAGTTGCTCAAGTACATCCGCAGCGTCAATTTCTCAGGTGGGGGCACCACCCAACCCTGGGGAAAGGGTCCTGGGGCTCCATGGGGTGGGAGTGCGCGGGGGTCTCTTCAGATGCTTCCAAGGGGTTCCATACAGAGGTATCTGCCCTGGGCTCACGATCCTTCCTGACTCTGGGTGAAGGCTCAGCAAAGAAGCTGGGCGTGTGACCCCCACGGGCTCCCGCAGGCATCGCGGGGAACCCTGTGACCTTCAATGAGAACGGAGACGCACCTGGGCGCTATGACATCTACCAGTACCAGCTGCGCAACGGCTCTGCCGAGTACAAGGTCATCGGCTCCTGGACTGACCACCTGCACCTCAGAGTAAGCACCTGGCGGGAGGGCAGCGAGGGGTCCCGGGGGGCTGGGCGGCAGAGAGAGGCCACCCCAACCCAGGGAGGGGAGGCCAAGGGGAGGCAGCCGCTGACTAGCCCTGCCCCCCGGGTTTGCTGCTGCCAAGTTGGGGCTTCCTTCCATGCCCCACCCTAGACCTCAGAGGGCCCTGAGCCCCCCAACCCTGAAACAGAAGAACAGGGTGGCTGGGCTTCTGCTGCCATTCCTGCCCCTGCCCTTTCCCTTGGCCTGGGGTCTTCTTGCCTGCTGCCCCTTCGCAGGGCAAGAACTCCAGATAGATGAAGTCACGCTGGAGTTCAGGGGCTCAAAGTTTTGGGGGGGTTCGGCGGGGAGAGAAGTGAGGAAGGGGAGGGCGGTGTCTGGACAGAGGAGGACGACGTCTTAAGGCAAAGAGCACAGCCTGCTGTTCTCTAAGCATGAACTCTCCGAAGAGCCACTTTTTTTTTTTTTTTTTTTTTTTGCGGTACGCGGGCCTCTCACTGTTGTGGCCTCTCCCGTTGCGGAGCACAGGCTCTGGACGCGCAGGCTCAGCGGTCATGGCTCACAGGCCCAGCCGCTCCGCGGCATGTGGGATCCTCCCGGACCGGGGCACGAACCCGTGTCCCCTGCATCGGCGGGTGGACTCCCAACCACTGCGCCACCAGGGGAGCCCAGAGCCACTTATTTAGAACTGATGCTTTGAATACGGCTCCCAAGTGTAGTCAGGCTCCCTTTGCCCAGTTCCTGGAGCTCTCGCTTACTTTCCAGAACTTTGCGACACATTCAGTAGGACGTGCCAGCTTCTATCGCCTCTTAGCTTGCAGCAGTTGTGTCTTCAGAGACATGTAACAGTGACTAGCACTCATTTAGAGCAAGATGCGAAGGAACGCTAACCTGTGGGCACACATTAGTGGTCCTGTGATTGAATCTTTATTCGTTGTCCTCTTCTGAACCCAAGTCCCTGTGCCGCCTGGAGGAGGCCCGGTGGGCTGAGCCATAGCACGTTTCTTCTTGAGGGTGCACAGGAGTCACCTGCGGGGTCTTGTTGAAACTCAGATTCTGTGTCAGTGGGTCTGGGGTGGACCAAAAATTTCCATTTCCAACAAGCTCCTGGGTGATGCTGATGTGGCCGGTCTGGGGGCCACTTTGCATAGCAAGGCCTCATGGGGCTGGGAGTCGGGACTGCTGGGTCCTCTCCACTCTGCCATGTGACCCTAGGTTGTCACTGCCGGTCTCTGGGCGTTTCTCCATACGACCCTTGGGAGTTTTGTATTCGAGCAGGATCCCCCATGGTCAGCTGGGTCTGGATCCTGCCCCGGGGAGCTTATTTAAATGCGGCTGTTGGATTCAGCTGATCCTGGCAGGGCCCGGGCAGCTGGATTTTACCCATCTAACTAAAGTCACTAACTAAGTGATTCAGATTGGTGCCACCAGTGGGGCGGTCCAGGGCACTTGGCAGCATGTCCTGAGGCCCTCTCCTCTGCACTGTTGTTGCCAGATAGAGCGGATGCACTGGCCAGGGAGCGGGCAGCAGCTGCCCCGCTCCATCTGCAGCCTGCCCTGTCAGCCAGGTGAGCGGAAGAAGACGGTGAAGGGCATGCCCTGCTGCTGGCACTGCGAGCCCTGCACGGGGTACCAGTACCAGGTGGACCGCTACACCTGCAAGACATGTCCCTACGACATGCGGCCCACAGAGAACCGCACGGGCTGCCAGCCCATCCCCATCATCAAGCTTGAGTGGGACTCACCCTGGGCCGTGCTGCCCCTCTTCCTGGCTGTGGTGGGCATCGCTGCCACGCTCTTCGTGGTGGTCACCTTCGTGCGCTACAACGACACGCCCATTGTCAAGGCCTCGGGCCGCGAGCTGAGCTACGTGCTGCTGGCGGGCATCTTCCTGTGCTACGCCACCACCTTCCTCATGATCGCCGAGCCCGACCTGGGTACCTGCTCTCTGCGCCGGATCTTCCTGGGGCTCGGCATGAGCATCAGCTATGCGGCCCTGCTCACCAAGACCAACCGCATCTATCGCATCTTCGAGCAGGGCAAGCGGTCGGTCAGCGCCCCGCGCTTCATCAGCCCCGCCTCGCAGCTGGCCATAACCTTCAGCCTCATCTCCCTGCAGCTGCTGGGCATCTGCGTGTGGTTTGTAGTGGACCCCTCCCATTCGGTGGTGGACTTCCAGGACCAGCGGACGCTCGACCCCCGCTTCGCCAGGGGCGTGCTCAAGTGCGACATCTCGGACCTGTCGCTCATCTGCCTGCTGGGCTACAGCATGCTGCTCATGGTCACGTGCACCGTGTACGCCATCAAGACGCGCGGAGTGCCTGAGACCTTCAATGAGGCCAAGCCCATCGGCTTCACCATGTACACCACCTGCATCGTCTGGCTCGCCTTTATCCCCATCTTCTTTGGTACCTCGCAGTCGGCTGACAAGGTGAGTGGCAGGGGCTGGGGGTGGGTGAGGGAGGCAAGCAGGGGGCAGCCTCCTGGGGCTAGCTGGCCTCTCACCTTGCTCTGGAAGTGCCTTCATTCGTGCCTCATTCTGCCTTCTCTCTGTCTCAGTTTTCTCTCCAGGTTCTGGGTTTCTCTCCTCTCTCTCTCCCTTTCTCTTCTCCTGCCTCCTCTCCCGTTTCTCTCCGGCCCCCACCACCTTCCGCTGCCTCATTTCTCTCCTTCCTGCTGCTTCCCACCCTCTCTCTACCCTCCGCCTCTCCTCTCTCCCTCTCCTCTCTCTTTCCCTATCTCTCCATCCCTGCCTCTCCCGCCCCACCTTTTTCCCCTCCCCATCTCCTTCCCACCTTCCTCTCTCCTCTCTGCCAGCCTGGGATGCTGCCCCCGCTTTCATTCTTGTTTTTAGCTGCGCCACGTGGCTTGTGGGATCTTAGTTCCCTGACCAGGGATCAAACCCCGGGCCCTCGGCAGTGAGAGCGTGGAGTCCTAACCACTGGACCGCCAGGGAATTCCCCATTCTTCTCTATACTCTCCCTTACCTCTCTCCCTACTCAGCCCATCTTCCTTTCTGTCCACTCCTCTTTTCTTCCTCCTCTCTCCACCCTCTTCTCTGCCCTTGCAGGATCCCCATGGGTCCCCGAGGTGGGTGATGTATTGGGCACTCGCTCCCTCTCTCCCTGGCCCCAAGCCACCCCGGAGGCCAGGTGGGGATACGTGGCAGCATCAGCTGAGGGTCCACCCTCCACTGGCTGGAGCTGCCGATGAGCTGCCTCTTGGGGGCTCTGTCAGGCTATCCTGCCAGCCTGGCCTGAGGGTCTAGATACACCCCAAGGGCCCCGTGGACTCTGCCCACATCACTGCCCCAGTGCTGCCTGGGTGCTGGGGGGTTTTATCTTGAAGGATTGGGAGTCACTGAAGTCAGAGGCCAGAGATAGGGAGAATCAGAGGGACTGAGGACCCCAGCTCTGTGTCTAACTGTGGGGTCCTGGGCAAGCCAGCTGGCCTCTCTGCTTCAGTCTCTTCATCAACAGATGGGGCCATGACCCTTCCTCCGCAGTCCTTACAGGTGTTGTAACAGTCACACAACATGAGGGGTGTAAAAGCCGTTTACCCACCATAAGGAGGCTGGGGCTGGGAAGGAGGGTGGAGGGGACGAGGTCAAGGGGCAGACAGAGCAGATGGTGTAGGACCCAGAGGCTGTGGGAAGGATGTGGGCTTTTACCGGGAGTGAGAAGTGAGCCACGGTGGGGTTCTGAGCAGGGAGGGATGCGTTGGGACATAGGTTTAAAAGGATCCCTCTGGCTGCTGGGTGGAGCCCTGCTGGAGGTGGTTGTAATGATCCCGAAGGGAGCTGCTGGCAGCAGGAGTGGTGAGGTGCGGGGGATTCCTGCTGTGTCAGGGGGTGGGGCTGGCTGGGTTTCCGATGGAGTGCGTGTGGGATGAGAGGCGCAGGGGGGAGTCAGGATGACTCCACAGTCGTTGGTGTGAGCGATGGGAAGGAAAGAGTGTCTGCATTGGGGTGGGGGGGGGTGCAGGGCGGGGTAGAGACGGCAGCGGAGCCTATAGGGGGCGGAGATCCGGAAGTCCTCTGGAGGTGCTGAGTTTGGGATGCCCGTGAGACGTCCAAGTGCAGCTGTTGAGTCAGTGGTTGACTATGTGAGTCTGGGGTTCAGGGACGAGGGCTGGGTTAGATCTGTACCTGGGGGAGTCGCCATCCTGTGGGCAGCACTTAAAAGAGTGAGCCTGGGTGCGAGCTCCAATAGAGATGCTTGGCCTCAGTGAGGCAGCAGTCAAAGCAACCACGGAGGGCGGCTTGTCTTGTGTTACGCACTTCACCTGGTAGTCAGCAGGCACCACAACAGTGGGCTAGGGTAGATTCACCATCCCTGTTTACAGATGAGCACGTGGAGGCACAGAGAGGTGAAGTGACTTGTCTAAGGTCACACAGCCAGTAGGAGGCATGGCTGGACTACTTGAACCTACTCTGTCTAACTCAGGAGCCCCTCCCAAGCCCACACCACTCCCTGCAGCTCTGGGGCACCTCTCCCCCTGGGCCTTCCTTGGTAGGTGCCCACCCCTTCTCTAGCAGCTCCTCAAGTGCAGGAGCTGCGCCCTCCACCCCAAATCCCTTGGGTCTGGTGCAGAGAGGCCTGTGGCCTGTCTTCCAATGGTGACCCAGCAGACTGGGGGTTCTGAGAAGCAGACCTTGAGGCTGGCAGTGAGCTCCCCGAGGTCTGAGACCAGACCTGGCTCCAGGCCACCCTGCACACTTGAGCCAAAGCCACCGCCACTGAGGAACAGCTCGCACGGTGGGCTGGGTCTCCAACCCCAGCAGGCCAGCGAGAGGCCTTCCCCACTGAGGGCAGGTGCAGGCAGAGGCCCGCATGCCCTGCAGCGCCCAGGGGAGGCCGCCCACGCCCCAGGAAGCTGGCAGCTTGAGACATTACCCTCAACAATCCCAGGAGGCCCCTTCCCTCGCCTCCTCAGGGTGTAAAGGTGCACAGCCAGGTGGCCGACAGCATGGTGGTTCAGGCCCTTGCTCTGCCTTCCCATAACTTCCCCTGGCTGTCTGCCAGCACGCTGCTCCCAGTACGGTCCCTGTCATCCTGGTACCAGACCCTCCCACCTCCAGGTGCTGGGGCCCAGCCCCCATCTCGGCACCCTCCCCCCATCTCTCCAGGCCACCCCACCTGCCTCTGATTTCTCCCTTTTTGGAGGCTCCTCTCAGTACAGATTATGAAAAGGAGCCTCTGAGATGATCTCCTCTGAGGCCCAGAGAGGGCGAGGGACCTGCCCAGGGTCGCAAAGCAGGCTGGCCCACACCAGCGTATGGTCCTGAGACCCAGCTCTGCCCCTGATGGCGTCAACGTGGGATACGCCCCCTCCTTCTCTGGGCTTCTGAATGAGGCGAGGGTGGGGAGGGGAGCTCTGAAGTCCCTCCAGTTCAGACCACCAGGCTTCTTAGAGGCTCAGGCAACCCTGGAGCTCCATCTGTGCTGTGTCATGTCTGAGCTACAAACAGCCCCAGTGACTGCCGGGTCCTGGGTGCTAGTGTGTGTGTGTGTGTGTGTGTGTGTGTGTGTGTGTGTGTGTGTGTAGATGGAGTGGAGTGGGGCTACTATGGGGAGTTGTGTTATGGGTACAGAAGTGTGTGTGTACAGAATGTGTGTGTGCCTTTCTGTGCACATTGAGCAGTGGATGGGCAGTGTGTGTGTGTGTGTGTGTGTGTGTGTGCAGATTGAGTGGGGATGGACAGGTGTGCACTGAGGGCTCATGGCTGCTAGGATGTATTTGGGTGTGCAGATTAAGTGTGCGTGCTCAGCAGTGTATGTGCAGATGTTTGAGTGTAGGTGTGTGTGTGCACAGGTGTATGTGTGTGTTCAAGTATGTGTGCAGGTGTGTTGAGTGCATCTGTGTGTGTGCACACGTGTGTGTACCCAGGTACATGAAGGGGTGTGTGTGTGTGAGAGCCCAGGTGTATCTGAGTCAGGTAGGAGTGTGCGGCTGTGAGTTCAGGGGTGTGTGTGTGAATGCAGAGTCGCATGGGTACATAAGTGTGGATTTGTGAGTATCTATGCGTGCCCTGGTGTGTGCGCACGCGTACTTGCAACCCCGCCTGTCCCTCAGGCTGCAGGTGGCGCCGAGTGAAGCTGTCCATGTTGCTCTGGTGAGCAGGTGACCGGATCTCCCACGTTGGCCTGGATTTCCAGGGCTCACCTGCATAGCCGCGTGCCATTACCCTGAGCTGACTGGGGCATCGTCTCTCCACTGGTTGGGGTAACTGCTCAGCCAGGCTGGGGCGGGCCGTGGCCTCAGAGGCCGGCCAGGTTGTGGGGAAGGTCATTTGTCTGGTTTGTTAGACTGAGGATCTCAGGACCCACCAGGGTCAGCCTGGGCAGAAACACGAAGCAGGCGGACTCCTCCGTGCCCCCCACCAGACCGAGCACAAAAGAGGAACTTCATTGTCCACCTCCACAGCAGCTCCTTTCTTTGCCTTTTGCCCCACCCCAGGTGACCTCTGTCCTCTTCCATCAAACCCAGCTCTGACAACCTGCTTCACTCTGGGGAGCAGTGACTCATGAGGCTAAGGCAGGATTCCTTGCAGAGGACGGAGTGTAGCAAGGGCCTGACCAAAGTCAAAGAGGGGAGCAGGAAGGGTGGCAGTTCAGGCTGGAGGATGGGTGGATGGGAGAGAAGGTGAAATCACATCCTGGAAGAAGAGAGAAGGTAAAATCACATCCTGGAAGCCGCCTCTTACTCTGCCTCCGTGCGAGACCTGCATCCGTGCGAGACCTGCATCCGCGCCTGGGCCCCATTCCTGTAGGCTAGAGGTTCCAGAGGACCGCTGCTTCTCTGACAGGGTTAACACACTACCACCTCCTGGTGATGACATGCACCTTCACCCCGGGGGTCCCCAGAACAATGCTGGAGCCAGTGGTGGGGTGAGAACTCCAGACCCTGGGGCAAGGAGAGGGGCTGGGGGTGCGCAGCCCCACTTCTGTGCACAGGGCCAGCCGCCCCCAGCCTGGGCATGGCTAGAGAAGCCCCCAGGGCCCATGCTGGCGGGGAGGGGCCCCAGCGGGGGGGGGCAGCTTTGTCCAAGTTTGATCTCTTTACACCCCTCCTTGTATTTTGTGTGCAGAAAGGCTCCTAGGCTGAAAAACAGATTAGAACAGAGCACCGAGGCCTGTGCTCGGGGCTGGCTCCATAGTTTTCAGGGACAGGAGCCAAATGAAAACGAAGGCCCCTTGTTCAAAAATTATTCAGTATTCAAGCTGGCGGCCGCAAGGTGTTAAACCGAGTGTGCGTGCCCATGGAGCGAACTCTGCCTATATTAGTGGAGGGGGCTCAGCATCCCTCAGTGTGTCAGGGCAGAGTGAAATCTGGAGCCCAGCCCCCTGACCCCCATATAGGGCTGTGTCCACTGCAGGCCTCACTCTGCCCAGAGAGGGTACTTGACCCCTGTCCCACCATCCCCATATTGGCCCAACCATACCTCCTTCCCATCAACAAGTTGGGGGCAAAAGACCTAAGACGGATATCTGCCCTGGAAATACACCCTTATACTCAAGAACCCCCAGTGTGAAAGGAGAGACACCCCTGCCCTCAGGAAACCCCCAGTCTAATGAGGGAGACACATTTGTCCCCACGGGACCCCCAGTCAATAGTGAAGACCCAGATAACAAGCCCGTTCTTGCTTAGCCCAGATTTCCACTGTCTTCTCCAAGGGTCTGTTATGATATTCTGGAGACTGTCCCCCTTCACTCCTTCCGCCCTGGCCCCCAGTGCCATCCAGGGGGTGGGAGAGGTGGCCAGCACCCTCCTACTGGCCTGTCATGACCTCTCCCGGTCCACATGCCAGGCGGCAGCACTGTGCTTGTTGGTGAGAGTGTGGGTTGCGTGTGAGGACAGAGGGGTGTGTGCTCACTAGGAAACAAGCTCTCATTTCCCCAGGCCTGTGACATTTTCTGAATGGTGGCAAATGAAACAGCCTCTCTACACTCCCAGCCTCCTTCCCCCACACCCCGCTCTGGTGCCCTGTAAGTTTCATGTGGCCTCACAGTCTGCACTTGGGTAGCCTCATGGTTTGGGTAAGGTAGGTGCTATTATCCCATTGTGCTGTTGAGAAAACTGAGGGCCGGAGAGGGGATGAGACTTCCTCAGTGTCACACACCTCTCTCCTCTCAGACCCTAGAGCTTCTCCAGCCCCTCTCCCAAAGGAGACCCGGGGAAGGGTGGCTGGGATGAAGGCCTTCAGATCCAGGTCATGAGGTATTTATGAGAGGGGCGAGAGATGGGGAGGAATGTGAGAATGGGAGGACCTGGCCCCTCCTTTCGGGAGACTTCCAGATGAGCTCAGGGCTCCTGTGACCTCAGGAGGCAAGTCCAGACCTCGGTCCCCCACTTCTGGGCTGGGTGCAAGGAGTGAAGGCTATCATGGGGGATTGGCTAGAGCTGAGAGTCAGAGAGAGCTTCCTGGAGGAGGTGGTACATTAGCCAGGCCCCAGGGGAGGGGCCCAGGCCCGGAAACGGCAGATCTGGGGGCAGAGCATTTCCTGCTTTCCCATACCCAGACCTGGGGGCCACAGCCTGGGCTTCCCCGGGCCCCACCCTGGCTGAGGGGGCCAGAGGGGCAGCTGAGGCCTGGAGGACCCGGAGGGAGGGAGGAGGTGGGGAGGGCATCCCAGGCGAGGGCGGTGGGAATTGTCGGGCCCTGGCTGGAAGGCCCCACCATTGAAGAATGGATTACCCGACACCCAGATTAATGGACTTTCATTTTGCTAAACATCTTGTCAACGTTAGTGCTGGTGAGCGAGCGTGAAATGAGCCTTGACTGGGCTGCCGCCAGTGGATCACCATCAGGCCACAGCTCCTGTGCCAGCGGCCTGCTCTGCACAGGGTGGCATGTGGGGGGGCAGTCACTGAATGGGGGGCCTGGTCGAGGGGCTGTGCCATGGCCACTGGGAATTACTACAAGGCACCGACGGATGTTCATCTCACTCCCAGCCCTGTGCAGGGGGCGCTGCCCCCAAGGAGGGTCAGCTGTCCCCTGAGGGCCCCTCCCCAGGGGCCTCTACCCAATAGCACATAACAGTGGTGAACACGTCTGTGCACTGACCACGTGCCAAATATTATTTTACATGTTTTTGCCATTTATTAAGTCATTTCAAACTCACAACAGCCCTATGAGGAAAGGGCTAGAATTATGCCCATATTATACCCGAGGAAACTGAGGCCCAAGGATGTGACTTGTCCCAGACCACACAGTGACAGTGGTGAGCCCGGCTGAATCCAGGGATTCTGGTCTAAAGTCCCAGCTCTATACCACAACTCCCTTCTGCCCGAGGCCAGCGGGACACAGGGCGGTCCCCGGGTTTGTACCCCACTGTGTCTGTCTAGGGCGTGGGCTTCAGACAGGGCCCCCGAGAGGCCGGGGCGGAGCCCGCCCTGACACCGCCCCCGGCCCGCCCCCAGCTGTACATCCAGACGACGACGCTGACGGTCTCGGTGAGTCTGAGCGCCTCGGTGTCCCTGGGGATGCTCTACATGCCCAAGGTCTACATCATCCTCTTCCACCCGGAGCAGAACGTGCCCAAGCGCAAGCGCAGCCTCAAAGCCGTCGTCACCGCCGCCACCATGTCCAACAAGTTCACGCAGAAGGGCAGCTTCCGGCCCAACGGCGAGGCCAAGTCCGAGCTCTGCGAGAACCTGGAAGCTCCAGGTGAGTGCCTGGCTCTGCCCCTCTCCCCCTGGGCCCGCCCAGGCCCCGTCCCCTTCCTGGAGAAGGTCAGCCCCCCCCCCACCCCCAAGTCTGGACCAATGAGGGCACTGGGAGAGCCCTGAGGCCGCAGGTGAGCCGTCCCCACCCAGAGGAGAGGCTTGAGGCTCTAGCTTAGCCCCCTCTGCCCCACTCTGTCCGGGTAATGGGGTCTCTCCAGGTCCCGCTCCACACACCCCCTGCTCCACTCTAGCCTCTCCTTTCCGGGGATCCCTGCCTACCTAGGGAGGGGGGGGGGGGGGGGGGGGGTGGGGGGGGCCTCGGTTCAGGCAGAGTGACCTGAGGCTTCAGGATTTCTCTGCCCTGGAGTCCACATCTGGGCCTGTGCCCTTTCGGTCTCCCTGGGGAAGGGATTGTCTGGAGGGCCACTGCTCTGGGGCCCTTTGGTAACCTGGGAGCTGTGGCCCTGGTGCCAGAGCAGTTGAAACCCCTCGGCTTGGCTTTGCCCAGCCGCCCCCTGGCAGGGCCCTGAGAGATAGGGACTCAGGATACGGGCCCTGGGATGGGTAAGTAAGGGCTGGGGCCGGGAGGAGGGCCCGCAGAGCTGTGGTTCTCAGGGGGGTGTCCAAGGAGACCTCAGCTGTAGAGGGTTGTGCTTTGACAGGGTTGGGGGAGGATGTGGGACCCTTAGCATCTGAGGGGCAGACCCAAAGCCTGTGCAGGACTTGGTCCCTCAGTGGTTGAGGGATGTGTACAGGAGGGAGCAGGGCTACCATCTTTGCTTACTTTCCTGTGCCCCCTGGAGCCAGCCCACAGTGTGACGAGAAGGGACAGAGAGGAGAGAGGGGCAGGGCATGTGAGAGGCAGGTTAGGCCTTGGGGGACCAGTAACAGTGGTGACCATTTCTTGAACCCCAACTGTGGGCCACACCTACCAGGAACCAGTTTTCATTTTCACAGCAACCTTGAAAGCAGTGATTTTTAATTATTTGCTGCTACAGGTGAGGAAAGGGAGGCTCAGAAAGGTGAGGGACTCACCCAGGCCACACAGCAGCAGGTGGTATCCCCGCTGCCTCTGAGCGGAGACCGAGGCCTCCAGACTGTGGGCTGGGCCTCCATGGGCCTGGCTTCTGGTTGCTCCCAGGTAGACAGGGTTGAGGGGTTGCTATGGTCACCCTGCCCCACTGCACACCTGACTCCCTCCCTGGACACCCTGTAAGTGTCCAAATGGTTAACATGGCAGCTCCTGCTGCCTCCCCGCTCTCTGATAGTCTTGGGGGGCTTCCGTTGGTGGGGGAGGAGGAGAAGAGCCCCTCTCCCCAGGAGAGTTTCAGATCCTGGTGGCACCTGGGGTTAGCACTCTGCTTTCTCCCTCTAGTACTGGGGGAAAGGCCAGAAGTGGACATTGTTGGTGGCAGCAGGAGGGACATTGGTGAACATAGGCTCCAGAGAGGAGCCCCTTTGTCACCCACCAAGAGATCAGGAGAAACAGGAGACCTCCCCTCGCAGGTGTGTTTGGACTGGGACAGCCCCTCTTACAGGCTCCCCGCGCTGGGGCTCTGGGTGAAGCATCTTCCATTCTCAACATCATTCCCACGTGTAGAAGGAGTATCAGCCGTGGAAAGGAGGAAGGTAGCTTCCCACATCCAAACAGGATTTTTCACTTCCCAGAGCTCTCTCCCCTGTGAGTGATCTTCACAGCAGTCCTGTGAGGCCTGGATTGGGCTGGATCCCCAGCTGAGGCCCAGAGAGGGTGAGTGACTCTCCTGAAGTCACAGAGCAAGGTGGTGGCTGGCTGGCCCCACCCAGTGTCTTTCCCTTGGCCCTGACTTCATATGGCCTCCCGCAGTGCACCTGGCTTCCAGCACCACCCCCCCCCTTTGACGGACACCCCTGATGACTCTGTTGGCCACACCCTCCACCAGATGACATCTGGTTCTCTCCAGTCCTGCTCTTCCTCCCAGAGCACCAGCTTCCCTGTACCTACGGCCTGGGGCTCCCTTCAGATGCCAGGTGGGCCCTCTACTTGCGACGGGAAGGGGCAGTGTCTTTGTGGGCCTCCCCATCTCTGGCCTTTCTCGTCCACGCAGATGTGCAGAAACCCCCACTGCCGCCCCTGACCAGGCCCTTCTATCCTAGGCACGGACCCCTCGCCACTCCCTGCCCCAAGCTCCTGACTTAGATTTCCTCCTTCCCACGGAGACTCGCCCTTGCTGGGTCCCATCCCTCCAGGCCCTACTCTGCTCCAGGGCTCATGAGACTGAGTGGGACATCAGCCCTCTGGAGACCATGGGTATCTAACAGGAGATAGCACCCTGACCCCAGAGGGTGGCCCTCATGGTGCTGTGACAGGCCAGAGGGTACCACAGGGACAGGGCTGTCACAGAGAGCACTGATGTCACCTCACTGACACTGTTGCCTCTGCCTCTGCTCAGACTGGTCACCTGGGGACAGGGGACAAGGAGGGGTGTGCAGGCATGGCGAGGGGAGACCCAGCCTTCCCAGCCCCTGCTTCCTGTGAGGGAAGGGTGAGAGCTGCCCCTCCCCATGGCCCCCTGCACTGAGGACCAGAGGCCAGTGCCCCTTGCCCCCACCGTCTCAGCTCGGTGACAACAGGGGCTGTGGAGGCGCTGGGCAGGAGCTGGGTGATTAACTCTGGGAACAGCCAGATGGAGGGGGTGTGAGCGGGAGGTGCGGGGAGGTGTCACTCCCGTGGAGCAGGGACATTTTTCACTCTGTCCCTGGCAGGCCACGTATCTTTAAACAAACAACAGAATAAATAATTCAGGGACGCGATTGCAGGCAGATTAGGCAAGGAAACATGGGGCCGACAAATGGGGGCTGACAGCTCGTGCCTGCCGCTGCCCAGCTAATTGTTATCTGAGGCGGTGGGGACTGAAAGCCAGCAGCCAGGGCCTGTCATCGGTGAGGGATGGATTGGGGCCCTCTGCCCACACCCTCCCCCCTCCCCCCATGCTGAGGCTGCCCCTGGAGTGTCGCTGTCCCCATCCTGTCCTCATCACTATGGTTATTCAGCCCTGCCCCTTCGCCTACCATTTTGCAGGGTTTAGAGAGTATTTCTATCCATGCCGTGGCTGAGAGCAGCTAAGGGTTTATGATCACCCCATCTTACACGAGCGAGTTGAGGCTCCAAGAGGTTCAATTTGTTAGAAAGGCTGCGTGGCAGGTGCTGAGATCCCCTACACCAGTGAGGGCAGGGCTGGACCTCAAGTGTCCTGACTCTTGGCCAGAACTCTTCCTTTTGAGCCTCACAGCTCCTGGGGGCCCCGGGCAGAATCATTGCTCCCATTTTCCAGACGGTCAGACTGAGGCTCTGCTGAAGGACTCTGGGGCTCCTAGCTTATGGCTGAGGGCCCAATGTGCTTCTAGGTTCTGAAACCTACAGATTGGGTTTTCTAGAGGAGGCACCTCTGGTGTTTCAGGGAGAAGAGGGGCCCAGCTGTCCCTCACCTCCCCGCCACTTTCTCTCGTCCCTACCGCTCTCGGTGCCGCTATGGCCACCCTCAGGCTCCCGTTTCCCTGCAGTCAGTGGAGATTTTGCCGCTGTTGTTGCTGAGGTTTTCCTTCACCTCTGAGCCAGGAGCTGCTGACAGGTTTACAGGTTTAGAAACTCAATAATTATCAGTTCACCCAAGGGGTGATGGAGCCCTGGGGAATTGATTCTCACCAGCCTGGCCTGCGGGCTCGTGATTCACAGAGCCAGCTGCCAGCTCTTTTTCTGGTGGTGCGGGAGAGAGTGGGGTGGAGAGGTGGGGGTGGCCGAAGCCCCACAGGAAAAGAAGTCTAGGCACAAAGGGCTACTCCCCTCCTGCTACTGGCAGGGAGACCACAGCCTCGCAGGGCAGGGGAGGAGCTGCTTGAAGTCACAGAGGGAGGCTGAGGCCCTGGTCTCCAGAGGCTGATCTGCGCTGGCCTCCCACCTTCCGCCTCCTTTTCAGCACCTTCTGCCACCCCCAGGTCCCAGCCTCCTGTCGCTCAGCTCTCTTCCCCTGGTGCCCCCCCCAGCCCAGGCCCCTCCTTAATGGTGCCCAGTCTGTGCTCCTTCTCCCCTCTTGGTCCTCCAGCATCCTGGAGGGACCTGGGCCATTGTAGAAATGAAGGTGGGCATTCTTCACAAACTGTAAGGCGCTGTGCTGTGTTCTTAATGTTGTCTTGTGTGTCATGGGCACCATTTCCTTCCAGTAGCACCTGTCCAGATGGCACCTAAAACGTGAAACTTGCCTGCCCAGTGATTGTTCCTCTTCCGCTTGAATATTTCTGCTGACAGGGAACATTTCAGCTCACCTACCGCACAAAGCGACCCACTCCACTCTCAGCTCAGGCCAGGAGAGAGAGTTCTTCCTGCAGCTGAGCTGCACTCTGACCCTCATGCCTCCGCACTGGTCCCATGGTGTCCCCTCTGCTCACCCCACCCCGGCAACTTTGCTTCTTCCCACAATCGGGGGACCCTCTGAGAGGGTGACACAGCAGTCCTACCTGTATGAGTGGGCTTCTAGTTAACGCTGGTGTGACAGAGAGGCCCCAGGACAGAGTGGCTCAAATCAGACAGATGTTTGTTTCTTTCTGATATCGTAGTGCATGGGGGATGGGCAGGTGCAGGGAGGGACCCGGGTTCCTTCCGTTTTGTCATTTCATCAGCTCCGAGAGGGTTGTCCTCATCATCATGGCCGAGGCTGGTTGACCTCATATGTCTGTTCTGGCCCTGGAAGGGAAAAGAGAGGAAGTACAGGGGAAACAGTCTATTTTAATCAGATGACATGGAAACTGCACACGGCCCTTGACACTTGTCATTAACAGGAATGTAGTCACACAGGGGCACGTGGGGCTGCAAGGGAGTCTGGGAAATGCGGTCCTTGACTTGGCAGTGAAAAATGGGGAAAGAGGGTTGGGGGTGGTCAGCGTGCAGCCCACCACACTGCTCCCCTCCATGTCACCTTCTCCAGGCAGACACCCCTGGCTGCACCTGGCAGATGTGCCCTCTTTTCTGAGCTGTCAGGATCCTGATGGAGTCAAGGCAGTTTTATGGCCAAGGGCACCAGGGCTTTCCCCCGTCTAGTCTTCTCTCTCAGCACCAGCAGACCAGCCTCAATTACTCTCACTGAGCTGTCCCCAGGCCACAGAGGGAGACCCTGAACCCTGGCAGGACAGGTCAAAAACCAGGACCTGGCTGGACTCCTCAGCCCTCTGGCCTCAGCTCCTCAATTGTTAAATGGGGGTGCTGCTTATCTGGCCTTCTTGCGAGGCTGCCGTGAGGCGCGAACCCCGGCGGGGTGGAGGTGGGGGCACTCGTGCTGCCCAGGGGAGCTGACGTTGTCACCTGGCTGTGGTGGGGAAGGGAGACACCCAGAGAGGCAACCCTGGTCCCAGTGGGGATGAGCAGGGGCCAGGGTGTTGGGTGCAGATAAGAGAGGCTCAAGACTGAGGTGAGTCAGGACACCCAGCAATGGGAAACGTGGCTGCACGGAGGCCTGAGGGGCCCAGGAGGACTTCCGTTTCCCTTGGGCATGGGGAGAGGGCCGAATCAGTCATACGCCTCAGTTTCTAGCCTCGCAAGACCCCTCTCTGGTTCCATTATTTATCTCCTCTGTCCCTATTTTCCACTCACTTCCGCTAGGCTGCCATCTACGTATATTCTTCACACGTGCTCTTCCAGAGTGTGTGTTGAACTTCTGAAAAACTCCCCCTTGATTATACTTGAAGACTGTATATCACAAATAAAAACGATTCTCTTAAAGTGTGGTGGAGTCAGGAGGTGGCAGGGACTCCGTGGGGTGTGACACTCACAGAGGGTTGGGGTCGGGAGGCAGTGCTCCTAGAGGGACAAAGTGAAGAGGGAAGGGCCCTCCCGGCCAGCAGCCCAAGTGTGGGTGTGGGTGGGATGAGTCTGGGGGAAGCGATGCGAGGGGCGGGGTGGGACCCTGCTCCGGTCTGGCGATGGGTAGGTGGGCAAGCTGCAGGCCATGGGGACACACACAGTTCAGGGGTCCGAACTTGATGCGTGGGCAGGGCCACACCCCTGTGGAAGGGGCGTTGGAAGAAGACAGTTCCTGACTCCTTCTCCCCCCGTCTCTCTCCTTCCAGCGCTGGCCACCAAACAGACCTACGTCGCCTACACCAACCATGCAATCTAGCTAGGCCACCGGAGCTGCACAGGAGGAGCAGAACAGACCCTTGTGGATGGTGCATCGGGCCAGGGCCCCCCCACCGCTGCAGGGGGGCCCAGCTGATGTCCTAACTGCCCGTGGGCACCCACGGACGTGGCTTGGTGCTGAAGATAGCACAGCCCCCAGCGGTCACTGCTGGGTTGCCTGGGCAAGCCGGGCTGGTGACAGGAGGAGGATGAGGGGCCGGGGAAGCTTCAGGCCACCCCAAGACCCTGTGTCCTGGACCAAAGCCCCTCCCAGCCCCAAACCACAGGAGGCCCCCCGTGCTGGTTTTCTCTCTCCCTCGCCTCTCTCCATCCTATTGGTGACCTTCTCAGTCTGTCTCCATCCCTGTCTTTATTTTCTCTTCTCTCTTTGTATCACCTGTTCTCTCTGTGTCTGTCTGCTTTTTCTGTATCTTCTTTCTTTCTGTCTCTGCCTTTTCTCTGCCGTCTGCAGCTTTCTCCTGTCTTTTCTCTTGTGCTCCACCCGGGTCTCTCCTCTTGTGCATTTTTGTTTCCTGTCCTCAGCCCCCTCCTCACCTTCATTTACATCCAACCTTTGTTCTCTCTCCCTGCCATCTTTTCCTAATTCACCAAATCTCACATGTCACAAAAGAGAAAAAAGAAAAAAAAAAAAATCAAAACACAAAAAAGCCAAAACTAAAACAAATCTCGAGTGTCTTGCAAAGTGCTGCGTCCTCCTGGTGGCCTCTGTGTGTGTCCCCATGGCCCGCAGCTTGCCCACCTACCCCCGCCCATCTGCCCTGTGTCCTACCCGCCTGCCCCTCCTGCCGATGACACGGAGCTCAGTGCCTGGTGTTTGGTGATGGTTGTTGATGACAATGTGTAGCGCATGATTGTTTTTATACCAAGAACATTTCTAATAAAAGTAAACACATGGTTTTGCACCCTGGCTCCACATCCACTGAGGGTCCTGCGGTGGGACCCCCGGCTCAGCCTAAAACTGGAGAGCCTGGAGTTAGCGGGAAGGAGGAAGTGGCTGATAGGGACATAGGGCTTGGGGGCAGTGGAGGCTGCTCCCTGGGCTGGCATCGGGTGGGATCTTGGAGAGTCCTTGGGCAGGGAGGGGCCAGGACACTGTGGGAGGTTCCAGAAATCAGCCCCTGGTACTCCCCTAAGTAAGGGGGATGTTCTGTCCCTGTCCTCTGTCCTGCAGCCCCTAAGGAGGGTACCATTTCTGCCCTGCCTCTCCTCTGGCTCACATCCCTCATGCCTGAGCCCCACCCCCCCATCCCATAACCTGAGCCGCTCCTCCCCTTCCAGCCAGGAAACTCACCTCTTGAGAAATCGCCTTCCGGGGCTCCCAGCATCCACAGCCCTCCCCTCCTGCCTGTCCTGTCTTCAGGTCACAGGTGCTGGGATGATGTGTGACTGTCTCGGTGATGAGTGTGTGGTGCGTGGCCAGGTGGGCCAGGTGCACTGCACAGGTGTGTGTGTGTGTGTGTGTGTGTGTCTTCCCCCAGCCCTTTGCGTGTCTGTTTTATCTGTGTGTGTGTGTGCTCCTGCACCTCCATATTCAAGCTTGTTTGTCTTGTGGGACTGTCTGTTTAGGCGCACGTGGATGTGAGTCCACATCACACCCATGTCGTGAGGATGCCTGTCCTGGGCAAGTGTGAGTGCATTCACAGCAGCTGGCTTCCGTGGCAGATTGGGAGATAGGGAGCGAGAGCTGCTCAGGGGCTGGGCCCTGCCAGGGGTAAATTATAGAGCCAGTAACACAATGAGACCACAGGCTGCAGCTAGAGCCCGGGCTGCCTGTGCTGTTCCTTCCTGCCGCACCCCCAGGCCTGTACCCCTTCCACCTCCTCCGCTAACTGACAGGGGGGCGGGGCTTGGAGGGACCCGGTGGGGCAGGAGGGGACTAGGTGTGGGCATGTGTGAGAGGTGAGGCTGGGGCATTCAATCATGCCACGTGTTAGTGCCCCTCTGTCAGCCCATCTACTCCTGGCGGGGGGGGGCTGCACTTGGGAGTCCGTTCTTCCCGAGGGTCTATGTGACACACACTGTGTGTGTGTGCAGTGCCTACTGTATGCTCAGTAAATATGTGTGTAAGGGAAGGGGCAGGGAAGGAGGTCTCACACTGATCATCTTGCTTTCGAAGAATGGTCCCTGAGACTGCCACCCGGCATAGATTCTACCCAGTGCCCCAGGGTAATCAGGCAAAACTAGGGTGTCAGTCCAAGAGCGTCCTCCAGAAGCTTCCAGGGCAGTATATGTGGGGGTGGGGTGGGGAGAAGCTGGATGTAGAAGTGGAGTGGGGCCTCTGATAGCACCCCCGGCCTGGGCACCTTGTTCCCTCTCTGGTCCATGTCCCTCTACAGTGATCGCCGTGCTGGGGCCCAAGTCTAGACTGAGGGTCTGGCCTAGACTGAGGGTCTGGCATGGAACTCAAGGGTTTGACGCTCAGCCCAGGACTTTCCCATGTCCTCCACATCTGTGGAGCCCCCTTCTAGGTTCCAGGGAGAATCACCTTCCTTCCAAGGCGGTGCTGCCCCCTCTGCTCCCCTCCCTTCAAGGCCTCCTAGGGAGAGGAGGAGGCCGAGGGTCAGGCCAGGGTGGGCTCTCGGTGGGGCTTAGGCGCATCGGGCATCCCTGAGGCTTGGCTTAGTCCAGCCTGCCTGGGGCTCTGAGAAGGGGCAGGTGGGAGGGGGCGCATCCGGGCCCTGCCCTCAGGAGGCCACCAGTTGGATGGGGGAGACAGCCCTCAGGGAGCCAAGCAGCCCAGAAATGCTGATGGTCCCAAAGAAACATAATTATGAGAATGAGTGGGTTAAGTGGGGAAGGCTGGGTCTGGTACAGAGGATAGGTGTGCAGGCTCCGTGGTCCAGAGCTGGAGAGGAGGGACAAGTCCCCAGCAGGACTTGTGGAAGTCAGGCCTGCAGCAGCAGTGTGGGACGGAAGACATCCAGGCCCGTGAGGCCAGGGCTGGGATTCCACAGGTGGGCCCAGGTGGGGCCTGCCCTGATGCACATGGTGGGGAAGACCTTCCTGGGCTAGTTGGCTGCCCAGCTTTGCTCTCCGTCCCATATTCTTTTTTTTTTTTTTTTTTTTTTTTTTTGTGGTACGCAGGCCTCTCGCTGTTGTGGCCTCTCCCGTTGCGGAGCACAGGCTCCGGACGCTCAGGCTCAGCGGCCATGGCTCACGGGCCCAGCCGCTCCGCGGCCTGTGGGATCTTCCCGGACTGGGGCACAAACCCGTGTCCCCTGCATCGGCAGGCGGACTCTCAACCACTGCGCCACCAGGGAAGCCCCATCCCATATTCTTAATTCACCAGGCTCATGGGACACCTGAGAAAGGTGGACAGATATTTGTATCTTCAGGGTTTTCTATTTCACTGAGATGGGGGGTTTGCAGTGTCCCTGGCTCCCTGGACCAAGCCGGCGGCCCCCAGAAACCTTTGCTCTGCAAGAGGGGTGATGGGGTCTCCACAGGCTCTGTTCTTACCCCTCCCCTGGGGCCTCACTCTCCAAGTGAGAGGCCCAGGGGTGAGATCAGGGGCAGACCCCATGGCTGCTCTCCTCAGGGCAGGATGAAAGGATTAGACTAGTGGAGATTTCACCCCCACCAGAACTTTTAGACTATGCGGATGTTGGGCCCTCCCCAGAAGGACTGGATCTGAGGCCCTGTGGGTGGGTTGGCACAAGTATGCTTTACAAGCTCCCCAGGAGAACGGGGGCAGTCTAGTGGGCCAGGTGAATGCACATTCCAACAACAGGACCTTAAATCAGCATCAGCATCCCTGGGAACTTGTTAGAAAATTAAATTATGGGCTTCCTCCCCACCCCCACCCCAGGGGGGCTGAACTGGAAGCTCTGGGGGTGGGTCCTTAAGTCCATTTTATAGGCCCTGCAGGTCACTTCTGTGCAAAACCAAGCTTGAGAACCACTGCCTAAGACCAACTGTGTGTTAAAAGGCCAATGTGTGAGGTTGAAATATGTTTGTGGGAGGGCAGGGGGAGGGTGGAGTTCAGGCCTAGAGTTCCTGGGGCCTGGGGAGTTCCTGGGATGCAGGACTTTCAGTGCTAAAACCAAGAGAGTCCTGGAAAAATCTAGACAAATCTGATAAGACCCTTTTCCTTATTCATTCAACAGATATCAAGTACCTACTATGAGCCAGGCCCCGGGTATGCAGTGGTGAATGAGCCAGGTGTGGTACCAGACCTTGGGGTTTCTGCAGCCAGTAGAGAAGAATGCCACTCGAGAGCTTTTTGAGGCTCAAAACCAAGACCAGGCTGCTACCTGCCCTGAGCAGGAGCCCACTGAGCTCCCAGGCTGGCTGGGCACACGGGACACCTCTGTGGAACTCCCAGGATCCTGGGGACTCAGCTTCGGAAGCAGTATCCAAGCTTGGACACCTTCCAGCTCAGATGGGCTGGTTCTGAGTTCCAGTGTCCTATGGTCAGTTTCTCCCATCCTGTCTTCTTGGGCCCTAGAGGCAGAGGAAAGGTGGCCAGGGAGTGGCCTGTTAGCACCACGCCAGGTTCCCTGCACCACTTCAGCCTCCAGGCCCAGGGAGGGGTCCTTGGGAGTCCGCAGGAGGAGGCTGCGCTTTTAGGAGGCTGTGACCCTCCCTGGCCAGAGGTCAGACCATGGACCCTTTTTTTTGATGCTCTCACTTTTTTTTGATGCTGCTCCCTCCCCGCAAGCCTGGGGTTTCCATCCAGTCCCTGAACACTGAGGGGAGACTGAGGGGCTCTCCCTGGCACGAGAGCCCCTCTCTACCCCTGTGCCTGCCCTGCCCTGCCCCACTGCCCCACAGGCCTTGGCCCTGGCACTCTGAGCTTCCCAGGGCTTCGACTTCCCTGCAGACACCCCAGCACCAAGTGATACACGGTGCCAAAATCTCACTTCAGTTGGCAAAAGCAGCAATTAGCATCTAATGAGGCTTCTTGCTTTATTTTTAGGTAACCTCCAAGGCCCTGCCTGTGTAATTCAGCCCGCCATTGCTCGGCAGATAATTAAAGCATGTCACCGTAATTTGCCTTTTTTTTTTTTTTTATAAAGCCCATAATTAGAGGGAAAAACGCCAAAAAGAGGAGGGAAAGAAAACAAAGAGAGATTGAGTTGGGGCAGGAAATGGGGCTTGGCTACCCCAGCCAGGATCCTCTGCTCCATCGGCAGGACCAGGAGCCCCATTCTGGGAGCATGTACCCCTGGGACCTCCCTAACCTCAGAGGCTGCCCCAGGTACTTCCTGCCCAAGACTCCCCCCTTGTTGGCTGCCCTTGCTTGCACTTCTGGAGTCTTCCTCTTCCAGGTTAGGTTTGGGGGAGACAAGCTTCCTGTTCTTCCAGTTCTTTCCTTATAAAACCAGCCCCAGTATTCCAGAAAACCAGAGGATTCCAGTGGGCAGAAAGGGCGTGGAGTTGAAACCAGAGTAGCCCTGAGTTGATGATTCTTGAGCTGCGCTTGGGGATCTGAGATTTCTTGATACTACTCTCCTGCTACAGATGTTTGAAAATTTCCTTAATAAATAAATAAAATCCCTTCACCAGGAAGGGGTCTGCTAACCAAGGCTGGCGCCTGGCATCTGCTCTCAGGAGCACTTGCGACTTGGTGTTCTCTCTAACTCTGAGCTCTTTATGCACCAGGAACTGCATTTCAGTCATTATTTTGGTGCCGGTGACTGGTGGTGGGCGATCCTCTTGGAGCCTGTAGGCCATGCTGGGAACAAACAGGGCAGCTACCCATGTCGTTTCAGGGAGGCCACTGCCCCCAAACATCTTCCCACCTGCCATCTATGCCACCTCAAATTCTACCGCTAAAGCCTCAGGCTTCTGGGTCGAGGCATGTTCTCCTAAAACACGGCAATGGTTAGCAACCATATAGGCATCAGGTTTCAAGACACCAGCTGCTCTGAAGGCGTGGAACGGGGTGGTGGTGGGGGGGGACGACAGGTAAGTTTTTTTTTTTCATTTGCTACTATTTTAGCATATATATACATTTTTACATCTTTATTGGAGTACAATTGCCCTACAATGGTGTGTTAGTTTCTGCTCTATAACAAAGTGAATCAGTTATACATATACATATATCCCCATATCCCCTCCCTCTTGCGTCTCCCTCCCACCCTCCCTATCCCACCCCTCTAGGTTGTCACAAAGCACCGAGCTGATCTCCCTGTGCTATGCAGCTGCTTCCCGCTAGGAAAGACTTGATTTTGAAAGAACTTCCCAGATCACCTTAACTCAAGTAGCAAGCTTTCCCTCCACCACTTTCTGGAGACCACTTCACCCCAGACATCATCTTACGTTCATGTGGTTTGTTTCTTATCTTCATCCTCCCACCAGAAGGTCAGCCCCACCTTGTCAGTTTGATCATAAATCACAAATGTCAATTTGATCACAGCTGAATCTAGAACAGTCCCTGGCACACAGCAGGCATATAATGAATATTAGTTGAATGAATGGATTGGGGGGACGGGGTGGGACTGGAGACCCAGAGGAACCTATTCAGCTGTATCCCCACCTCCACCGCCCCCACCCCCATCCCCCAGCACTCAGCTCTGAGTTCCTGCCCAAAGTCCAATGGTTCATTTCTTCCTTGTAGCTTCCCAAGGTTTTCCCCAGAGGCCTGAGGGGAGCATGGTTGTACCACTCTGGTCGCTGGATAGGGAACTGGGCCCCATCTGCCCCCTCACCCCCACCCCAGGATGACAGGCAGCCTGGAGTTGGAATCAGGAGACCTGGATTCTAAGTAAGGCTCGGCGGCTAACTCAACGTGTGCCGTTGGGCAACTTGCTTTCCCTTTCTGGGCCCCAGTTTCTTCATCCATTAAATGAGATATTGAGCTCTGAGCCGTCAGAGGCTGGGTAATCAGCCAGTGTTCCAGTGGTACAGAAAGGTGAGGCAACTGCAAAGAAGAGTCTTTTGGGGTCAGTTGCTACGGCAACTGTGCACACACCAAGGCCTGCAAATCAGGCCCTTCGTTTGGCTTCCCTAGCCCTGGTGGTCTGTCTGTGATTGGAGGAAGAGCCTTTATTAACGTTGTGGGCAGTGGAAGAGGATGGAGAAATGATGGGGGTTGTTGGGGAGCTGGGGACCAGTCTAGGGTGGGCCTGCCAGCCCTGCCCTCCACCACAGTGTGGGAGATGGACTCGCTCGCGAAGTAGGTATAGAACTGGATGTCTAAGCTGGGCGGGACCCCAATGACCGTGCACTCTACCCCCTCACATGTACAGTAGCCGAGGAGGAAATTGAGCCCAGAGAGTCAAGGGGTTTGTCAAGATCTGAGAGGCCCCAGAATGACCCTCCCCACCACCATCCTGGTCAACCTAGGAAGTTAGGGGAGGAGTGCTTTTCAGGGAGCCCTGCAAACCATCTTCCCGGTAAACACTGTCCTTTCTGAGCTTGTACTTGGGAAAGCAGGGGGCCAAGCTTGGAGGGCAGGAGCCACCTGTGCACGCTGACCAGGGAGGTGGACAGCTGTGCCTGGTCCTGGCTGTGCATAGGCGGGGAAGGGGACACAGAGCCACTGACGGGTCTGGGGCTAGAACCCAGGCTTTGGTCTCTGTTACTTGGGCGCCAAAGTCATACAGTTCTCCCAACTTTAGTTTCTCCATCTGCGAAATGGAGATAAATAGCTACTGAAGATGACTACAAAAGCATCGTGAAAACACAGGAGGTCGGGAGGGGACACGAGCCCACCCTGGAGCCCTGGCTGCCTTACCCTCCAGGACAATGTGCCCTCCTCTCCTTCTCTGCCCACCCACCCACCCTCCTCTGTGGTTTGGGGCTTCTTTTCTTCCAACCACTCCTCAAATGCTAGGGCTCCCTCTGGGGCTCCAGGCCAGTGTCCATTTGCTCTTTTCTTCTTCCACCTCAGTACTTTCCCAATATTCCATGTCCTCCCCCTACATGTCCCAGCCTCCCTTGCAGTTGGGTTGAGGCCATGTGACCAGTTCTGGCCAATGAGCTGTGGGCAGCGACAATGTCCATCACTTCCGGAAGTGCACAGGTGTACTTCCTCCAGGCTTTTCTTCTCTTGCTGCGGCAACCTTGGAAGTCTCGTGTTGAGATGGTGGCACATAAGATGGAGGTCACCTGGCTCCCTGAATCACCGATTGGAGGAGAGCTTCTGCCAACCCATGATGAACTTTGTATGCATAGGAAATAAATCTCTTTTTTTGCTAGGATGCTGAGATTTCAGGATTGGTTTCTAAGTTACAGTTTTTCCTATCCTGGCTAATAGATCATCAAATAAATGCCACATTTATCTCTCTTCCAGCTTCCAAACCTCCTTCTGAGCACCCCACTAGCTACAATTCTCCAGGGTTCTCTCTCTGTGAATGGCCGACGGTGGAACTCAGTCTTCCCCTAAATGTGGCCCGCTTCCTTGCTTCCCATTTTGGTGATCAACAGCCATGAAAACCAGAAACCTGAAGCTTCCTCTAGACCTCCCTTCCCACCTCTCATGTGTGGCCAAGTCCCCACCATCTTCTCTGTCCTCTCCTCCATGCCCACTGCCACCTCTGCACCTCAGGCTCCCACCACCTCTTGCCCCTGGGTGGTGGGCACGGTCTCCCAGTGCCTCTCCCAGCTTCTAGCCTTTATCTCGGTTCTTTAAAGATGTTGCTCCCTGTCTTCCAGTTTGTTTCCAAGGAGAAATGTGCCATCATCCTTATCTTTGTCCCTTTGTATATAATGTCACTTTCCTCTGGCTGCTTTTACGTTTTTCTCTTTATCACTGGTTTTAAGCAGTTTGATTGTGACGTGCCTTGGTGTAGTTTTCTTCACATTTCTTGTACTTGCATTTTGCTGAGCTTCTTGGATCTGTAGGTTAATAGTCTTTGTTACATTTGGAAAATTTTTGGTCATTATTACTTCAGAACTGTTTCTGTCCTCCCTCTATCTTCTCTCCTTGGGGGACTTCTATTACATGTATATTAGACCTTGTTCCAATAACTCAGGGATGCTCTGTTCTTTTTTTTTCTCCAATCTTTTTTCTCGTTGTGTTTCATTTTGTATAGTTTCTATTTTTTAACTTAAAAATTATTTATTTAAGTAAAATTTATTTACAATATTATATTAGTTTCAGGCATACAACATAGTGATTCGACATTTTTATACATTACAGAATGACCACCATGATATGTCTAGTTACCATCTGTTACCATACAAAGTTATTACAGTATTATTGACTATACTCCACATGCAGCACATTATATCCCTGTGGCTTAGTTATTTTACAACTGGACGTTTGTACCTCTTAATCTTCCTCACCTATTTCACTCACCCCCCAACTCCTCTCCCCTCTGGCAACCACCAGTTTGTTCTCTGTATCTATGAGTGTGTTTCTGTTTTGTTCTGTGCATTTGTTTGTTTTGTTTTTTAGATTCCACATACAAGTGAAATCATACAGTATTTGTCTTTCTCTGTCTGACTTATCTATTTTAGTTTAATGCGCTCTAGGTCCATCCACGTTGTCTCAAATGGCAAGATTTCATTCCTTTTTATGACTAAGTAATATTCCACTGTATATGTATACCACATCTTCTTTATCCATTCATCTATGGATAGGCACTTAGGTTGCTTCCATGTCTTGACTTTAGTAAACAATGCTGCAGTGATATAGAGGTGCATATATATTTTTGGGTTTTCAAAAATTTATTTATTTTATTATTTTTGGCTGCATTGGCTCTTCGTTGCTGTGCATGGCCTTTCTCTAGTTGCAGCGAGCGGGGGCTACTCTTCGTTCTGGTGTGCAGGTTTCTCATTGAAGTGGCTTCTCCTGTTGCGGAGCACAGGCTCTACATGCACGGGCTTCAGTAGTTGTGGCTCGCGGGCTCCAGAGCGCAGGCTCAGCAGCTGTGGCGTACGGGGTTAGTTGATTGGCCGCATGTGGAATCTTCCCGGACCAGGGCTCGAACTGGTGTCCCCTGCATTGGCAGGCGGATTCTTAACCACTGCACCACCAGGGAAGCCCCTCTATTTTTGAATTAAAGTTTTTGTTTTCTTTGGAAAAATGCCCAGAAGTGGAATTACTAGATTGAATGGTAGTTCTATTTTTAATTTTTTGAGGAACCTCCATACTGTTTTCCCAGTGCTGCACCGATTTACACACTCGCCAATAGTGCACGAAGGTTCCCTTTTCTCTCGCTGCTTTTCTCTCTTATTCTTTAATTTTTGCCATTTTAATGACCATGTGTCTTGGTGTGGACTTCTGAAGGCTAATCTAGTTTGTGACTCTCTGTGATTCCTGGACCTGGATGTTTTCAGCTCTTATTTCTTCAAATACATTCTCTGCCCCTTTCTCTCTCTCTTCTCCTTCTGGGACCCCTATAATTCAAATGTTAGTATGCTTGATATTGTCCCAGAGGTCTCTTAAACTATCCTCATTAAAAAAAAATTTTTTTTGTTCAGCTTGGGTGATTTCCGCTTCTCTGTCTTTCAGTTCACTGATCCATTCCTCTGTATCATCTAATCTGCTGTTGATTCCTTCTAATATATTTTTTATTTCCGTTATTGTATTCTTCACCTCTGTTTGGTTCTTCTTTATATTTTTCAAGTCTTTGTTAAGTTTCCCCCGGATTCATCCATTCTTCTCCTGAGTTCTTTAAACATCTTCATGATCATTACCTTGAACTCTTTTTTTTTTCTTTGGTAGGTAAAAAGTGGATTTATTTAGAGATACACATTCCATAGACAGAATGTGGTTCATCTCAAAATGTGCGAATAGCCCTGGGAGAAACACACTCCACAGACGTGGCCATCTCAGAAGGTGAGAGTACCTTGAACTCTTTATTGGGTAGATTGCTTATCTCCACTTAGCTTAATTCCTCTAGGATTTTGTCTTCTTTTTTTTGTTTGTTTGTTTGTTTGTTTGTTTTTTTCGGTACGCGGGCCTCCCACTGCTGTGGCCTCTCCCGTTGCGGAGCACAGGCTCCGGACGCGCAGGCTCAGCGGCCATGGCTCACGGGCCCAGCCGCTCCGCGGCATGTGGGATCTTCCCGGACCGGGGCACGAACCCGTGTCCCCTGCATCAGCAGGTGGACTCTCAACCACTGCGCCACCAGGGAAGCCCCAGTCTTCTTTCTTCATTTGTAACATATTCCTCTGTCTCCTCATTTTGCCTAATTCTCTGTGTTTATTTAATGTATTAGGTATTAGGTAGGTTGGTTACATGTCCTAATCTTGGAAAAGTGGCCTTAGGCAGGAGATGTCTAATGGAGCCCACCAGCATGCTCCCATCCGGTCACCAGAGCTATATAGTCTAGGGTGCCCCCCATGTGGGCTGCACGGGCCCCTCTGTTGTGGCAGGGCTGGCTACTGTGGGCGCACTGGTGGCAGGGCCGATCCCTGGCCTGGTTGGCTGCCCCCTGCTGGTGGGTGGGGCCAGGTCCTAGGGCTGGGGCCAGCCCATTGGTGTGCGAGGCCGGGTCTGGTGTGGCTGCCTGCTTGGTCCAGGGGGTCCCTGGCCTGCTGGTTGGCGGGCAAGCCCCAGGCACTAACAGGAGAGATGGAGGACCCCAAAATGGTACGTGCCAGCACTAGTGTCCTTGTGGTAGAACAAGCCTCCCAAATGGCTGCCGTCAGCATCCGTGTCCCCAGGGAGAGTCCCAGTTGCCTCCCGCCTCTCCAGGAGGCTCTCCAAGATCAGCAAGTGGGTCTGACAGTCCCTCTGTGCTGGGACTCGGAGCAGGTGAGATTTTGCGTGTGACCTTTAAGAGCAGAGTCTCTATTTCTTACAGCCCTCCACCTCTCCTGTAGGCAAGCCCCGCTGGCCTTCAAAGCCAGACATTCTGGAGGCTCGTCTTCCGGATGCAGAACCCCCAGACTAAGGAGCCCAGTGTGGGGCTCTGCCCCCTCACTCCTTGGGGACAACCTGTGCAGTTGTAATTACACTCCTGTTTATGTGTCACCTACCCGAGTGTGGGCATCTTGACTATACCATGTCTCCAACCCTCCTACCATCTCATTGTGGTTCTCTCTTTCCATCGTTAATTGTGGAAAATCCTTTCTGCTGGTCTTCAGGTTGTTCTCATAGACAGTTGCTCTGTAAATAGTTGTAATTTTGATGTGCCTGTGGGAGGAGGTGAGGTCAGGGTCTTCCTACTCTGCTGTCTTGACCACACTCTCCATTGTATAGCTTCTATTGCTGTGTCTTCAAGTCCACTGACATTTTCCTCTGCAATATCCAATCTGCTGTTGTTTGTGTCCAGTACATTTTTAATCTCAGCGTTGTAGCTTTCTTTTACTCTAGAAACTTGATTGGGTCTTTTAATTAATTAATTAATGTGACTGCCTCGGGTCTTAGTTGCAGCATGTGGGATCTTCGTCGTAGCATGCAGGATCTCTCGCTGCAGTGTGCGGACTCTTTGTTGCAGTGCACTGGCTTCTCTGTAGTTGTGGTGCGCTGGCTCACTACTTGCGGCATGCAGGCTTAGTTGCCCCGCAGCATGTGGGATCTTAGTTCCCTGACCAGGGATCGAACCTGTGTCCCCTGCATTGGAAGGTGGATTCTTAACCACTGGACCACCAGGGAAGTCCCCTTGATTGGGTCTTTTTTTTATATTTTTCATATCTCTAGTTAAATGTTCAATTTTTCCTCTACTTCCAGAACACATGGAATACAGTTATAATAACTTTTTGAATATCCTTGTCTACTAATTCTGTCATCGTGTCATTTCTGGGTTGGTTTCAACTGATTGATTTCTTTTCTCATTATGGCCTGCATTTTCCTCTGTCTTTGTATACCTGGTAATTTCTTACTGGATTCCAGATACTGTAAATTTTACCTCCTAGGGGGCTGGTTATTTTTGTGTACATACAAATATTCTTGAGGTTTGTCCAGAATGTGGTTACTTGGAAATGGTTCAATCCTTTCAAGTCTTGCTTTAAAGTCTTATTAGATGGGACCAGAGCAGCATTTAGTCAAAGACCCCAAGGGGAGATCACCCAGGACCCGGCACCATGCAGCCAGAAAGCCACTGGAAAGCTTTAAGCAGGATGGGGCGTGACATGCACTTTTAATGACCTCTGGATGCTTGTGTGTCCAGGGCTCAGGCCACAGACTCCTTTCCTTCTCCAGCTGTACCCTCTCCCTAGGGGCTAGTCCTGTGGCTTTGACTCCCAGACTTGCATCTCCAGCTCTCTGTTCTTGTACCTGAACTTGACTTGTGTGGCTCCTTCCCCATTCCCCAGTTCTGCCAGCATAGGGGAGGGAAAGTTTTCCTTGAGCCTCTTAGGACCCCTGGCTGGGTCTGAAAATTAAACGGACAAAGACAGATTCCCAGGAGAAAAGCATACACATTTATTTAATGTAAGCTTTACATGACATGGGAGCCTTCATAAGGAAAGAAGAGCCGAAGAAACAGAACCGAGTGTTTTTATGCTATATTTGATGAAGAGAAGCCAGCTGCATAGAAATATGACAGGTTAGAGGGACTTCCCTCATGGCACAGTGGTTAAGAATCCACCTGCCAATGCAGGGGACACCGGTTCGAGCCCTGGTCCGGGAAGATCCCACATGCCGCGGAGCAACTAAGCCCGTCCGCCACAACTACTGAGCCTGCGCTCTAGAGCCCGCGAGCCACAACTACTGAAGCCGGCGCGCCTAGAGCCCGTGCTCCGCAACAAGAGAAGCCCGCGCACCGAAACAAAGAGTAGCCCTCGCTCACCGCAACTAAAGAAAGCCCATGTCCAGTGATGAAGAGCCAACGCAGCCAAAGATAGAAATTAATTAATTTTAAAAAATCACTTTAGCCTCAGCTTTAAAAAAAAAACAAAAAGAAATGTGACAGGTTAGAGAGTAAGAGGTAAGTGTAACAAACTTAGGGGAACTCAGCAGGGCCTCTTTGTTAGGTTCCTTCTTGTCACCACTATGTCTTCAGAGATGAGGAATCTCCTTTCATGGGGGAGAGCACCTGTCACATGAAGGTTTTATGACCTGTTTCAGGGAAGAAAGGTGGGAGGTAGGTCAGGGTGACCTTCGTGCTTCTGCCGTTTTTAAACACACTCAGCTTAAAATATTCAGTATGCCAAGGTGCCATATTTTGGGATGGCCTGTTCTGAACCCCATCACCAGGCACCTCCACCTTAGCATGTGCAGATCCAGACTTTCGACTACCCCTCAACCTGCTCCTCCCTCTTCTCTCCTCTCAGTAAAAGGCCCCACCAGCCTCATAGTCAGAAACTATAGGATCAACCTTGACCCCTAATCCCCACCCCTCATCCAGTATGTTAGCGAGTCCTGGTGGCTTGCCTTTAGGAGGAGTCTCAAAATCCAACCGCTCCTTCCCATCTGGTGCAAACCACCACTATCCTTATGAAATTGCACAGTTCAGGTGGGACTCAGCCAATACTCAGATTGGGACTTGAACTCACTGGCTGGGACTGGAACCCACCGTCTTTTAATTAAGATTGCGCACCTGGTCTCAGGACTTAATGAAGCTCAGGTTCTTTATGTCTCAGTGCAGAAGAAATTCAGCGAGAGGCAAACTGAAAGGTAAGTGGATTTATTTAGAGAGATACACATTCCATAGACAGCATGTGGTCTGTCTCAAAAGGCCAAGAACAGCTCTGGGAGAAACACACTCCACAGACAGAGTGTGGACCATCTCAGAAGGTGAGGGGCCCCCAAATACGGGGTGGTTAGTTTTTATGGGCTGGGTAATTTCATAGGCTCATGAGTGGGAGGGTTATTCCAACTACTTTGGTGAAGGGGCGGGGATTTCCAGGAATTGGGCCACTGCCCACTTTTTGGCCTTTTATGGTTGGCCTTGGAACTGTCCTGGTACCTGTGGGTGTGTCATTTAGCTAATGCATTACAGTGAGCATATAATGAGGCTCAAGGTCTACTGGAAGTCGAATCTTCCAGCATCTTGGACCTAGTCAGTCCTAACCAGTTTATGTCACATCCACAACAGCTCCGTGGCTATGTCATTCTTAAGGGGTTGTGCCCTGCCCCCTCCCCTCCTCTTTCACTTAGCCTGGGTTAGTTAGGCCCCTGCTTCAGCTCGTTCTTCCTCGCACAGGTCCTATGCAGCAGCCAGAGGGACCTTGTGAAAATGTAAATCGGATTCTTTCATGCCCCTGCTTTAAACCCTCCAGGTTTCCCACCACGGTGAAAACAAACCTCAGATCTCTAGCCAAGGCCCATGAGGCTCAATGGGGTGGGGCCCTAGTGTCTTCCCAGCCTCCTTTCCTTCCTTTCTTCCCCTTTCTCTTCCCGAACGTCCCTCCCCTCCACCAATTCTGGCGCACTTACTTTCACTGAACGAAGTTGTCTTCACAGAGAGGCATTTTCTGATGCCCCTCAAACGGCATTCCCACCCCCGCATTACTCCAGCCATAGATCTTATCACCCACCTGGCATCCCACAGTATATTGATTGTGTCTCTCCCAGGAGAACAAAAGCGCTGAGTGGGCAGGGACTTTATTTTCTACTAACCTTCAAATGCTTGAACCGGTGCACACGGAGATACTCTACAAATATTTATTGAATGAATGAATGAATGGAGTGAATGACCTTGGAATTCCAGGGACTGCTCTGACCACAAAGACCTTGTTTTGCTCTTTCCAGGGAGAGCGTTGGGGGTTGCGGCAGTTTGAGTTTTTGGAGGTGGGGAATTAAGTCTTTGGAATGGGCTCCCTTTGCTTTGTCTTCATCCCAGGCTGGGCCCTGTAGTTACAAACAAGCAAGAGTCCGCCCTATTTGTTCTCGGAGGAAACTGTAAAGTCACCACAAATTGGAGCACAGATGCGGCTGTTTTCGAGGTTAAGTGCGCTGTTTAGTTATGGAAATCAGGAGCTCCTCTAGCCCGGCTGGCTGTGCCCTTGAGGCATTAGAGAAATGTTTTCCCTAAATGTGCACTGTGGCTGTCCCAACACAGTGTCACTTTGAAGTTGAATAACCCAGAAGCCAGGAAATGTACGTTTGCTTATTATAATGGCCTTGCTGGGCCCGGAAGCAGGGCCTCATTCATTCATTCTACAAGTCAATACTGAGCATCTCTTGTGGGCCAGGCTCTGGATTCCAGAGTGGACAAGCCTGACACAGACTCTGAGGGATGGGATACATATTCTTGCTGCAGGAATTACTGGGGCCTCGGGCTGGGGGGAGGTAAGGACATTCTCTCTGAGGTTGTGAGCGAGGGGGTTGAAGAGACCTGGAGTTCAGGGGAGGAGGGAGGTTGTAGAAGAGTAACTGCTGCTGGTGGGCACATCACACTCTCTCAGGACCCTTTCGATTGTCTCCCAAACCTTCAGTAACATTCTCAGGGCTTCCTGCGCACTGCTGCAGGGAGAGGGCGTGAAATAGACAAGATGGCCACCAGACAGTGAGAGGTGAGCCTGAGCAGCAAACATTAGAGAGGCGGATGCAGGCAGGAGTGACAAGTGGACATCCTGAGCCATCTCCCACCACAGAACAGCCAAAGGTGCTCCATAAAATAGACAAGTATTTTTCAAAATGCATGTTTGTGTTTGTAGAATGAATGAATGAATGAATGCAAGGAATATCTTTAGGATGTCAAACATAAAGAGGGTGCTGGAAGCCTGAGTGTTAGGGAGCCCTGAAGCTGCAGGGAGGCCTCAGGTCCTTTGCACATATATTTCCGTGACCTAGATCAGAGTTTCTCAACAGTAGCACTATTGACATTTTGGGCCGGATTACTTTTGGTTGAGGGTGGCTGTGCTGTGCATTGCAGGTTGTTTGGCAGCAACTTGGGCCTCTACCCACTAGATGCCAAAGCAACTCCCTCCTCCAGTGTGACAACCAGAAATGTCTTCTGGGGGACAAGATTGTCCAGGCCCAGAAACAAAGGCCTAGAGGCTTGTTAAAGGCTCCACAAGGAAGAAGGAGACAGGTTGTGGGCACTCATGGTGGGGAGCTGAAATTGAGACCTCTACACACACAGACAAAAAACAAAAAACAAAAACAGGACTCTCAAAGCTACACCTTTTGTGAAAGGATAGAGAAAAAAAGTCTCCAGTGGCAAAGAGAAATGATTAGAATATTTGTCTATTTCAGCTTGTGCTCTAGATAGAAACAAAAGCCTTTTTGTTTGTAACCACAGGCCTGCCCACACAGGGGTTTAGGGTAAACATATGCATTACCGGTGTTCAAGGAAACTTCAAGTAGTGAAATTAACTCCAAGTGTATTGGTAGCCCCTGGGGCACCTGGTTGAAGCAAAAGCAAATTCTCTTGGGAGGGACACACCCTCAGCTCCTGCTGTGCAGGAGTCCCATGTGTAGAACCCAGCTAAGCTCGAGTTTGCAATACAAAATTACAAAGCACATGAGGAAACAACTGCTCATGAGTGAGTCAGTAAGAACAACAAATGGCCAAATTAGACCTTCAAGACTTAAGATACTGGAATGATCAGATCCAGAATATTATAAAAACAAAAACAAACCAACAAAAACTTGTTAAAAGTGTTTAGAGAAATAAAGATGCTACCAGGAAAACCAGGCAAATATGAAAGTGAACACATGGACTCAGAAATGAAAATGATAATGTTGAAATGTAAAACCCAATGCACAGGTTAAACACCAGATTAAATACAGTTGAAGAGATAGCTACTTAACCGGAAAACAGATTTGAAGAAATCATTAGCCATAACACAGCACAGAGAGAAAAATATGAACAAGAGGAAAAAAAGACATGGGATATAGAATAAGGAATTTAACAAATGTCATCTAGGAATTCCATAGGAGACAATTGAGGGAATTGGGGGAGGCAACACTTAATGATATTGATTAGGAATTTTCCAGAAATGATAAAAACGACAAATCCTGGGAAGGAAGCACGAAGAATTGAAGCAGAGTAAATAAAGAGAAACCCAGACCTAGAAACACCGTAGTGAAACTGCAGAAATCCAAAGAGATCCTAAGAGCAGCTGGATAGAAAAAAGTCAGATTACAAATGACTCCAGGATAAAACTGGAGACATGAACACTTGTCCTTGGGAGGCCCAGAAATTGTCTAGGGAAGTGTACCTCAGGAGAAATCCTGACTACTGCCAGCATGAGCAGGTTGGGCCTCAGACTATTACTGGTAAATTATTAAAGGAAATATGACCTTAGTGCTCTCTCAAGCTGAGTCTGGTGGTGTCACAGCCCAGTCAGTGTGTGTGAGCGTGCAGGGTGGGCACACTCGGTAACCTCTCTGGTCCACAAGCTGTGGGAGGTTACTTTTGCCTGTAGAGGGCAGAGGGCCACTTTTGGAACACTGCCTGGACACAGCTGGAGGGTGGGCAGTGAACATGAGACAGTGTGAGAATTAGGGTGCCTGGAGTGGGCCCTGGGGGCAACAGAGACGGCCAGGAAACTAACCCACGACCTCCAGCCCTGTTTGTGGCCACTGCCTTCAAGAGACTCTGGAGGACACTAGGGGCCACTTTTCCAATCCCCAGAGGCTTCCTGGAGGAGGTGATGGGCTGCAAGAGGAAGCTGGGAACAGTGGGTTGGGGGAAAGGAGAGGGGGGTCTGGGTGTGTGCTGGAAACTGTGGAGGGCAGGAAAGAGGCTGAGAAGGCTGAGGGGAAGCCCAGGGACTGCCTCTATTTCTGGATAAGTGCATCATCTCCCATCCCCTTCACACACACACACACCTCATACACTCACATCCCTTTCTCCAGTTTTGCTATGAATTTCTCATCAAATAAGCTTCATTAATCATCTAATAACCAGATTAATTAAGGACGCTGAAAGTAAACAGCAAGAAGGTAATTTCCTCCTGATTACTGCGTAATTGCGGGAGGATGAATTCATCTGCATATGCAAAGAAGGCTCCACACACAGCGAATGACAATGAAGAGGAGTAATTGTGTATCTGGCCCGAACCCCTCCATCCCTCCCTTCTACTTCCTGCCTCCTCCAGCCCCCCCTCAGCCTCTCTTGAAAGCTGGTGGAGAGGCCAGCCCTGCTCCCTGCCCTCAGCCAGGCCAATCTGACTCCCTGCTTACTAAGCCCTCTGGCCCAGGCCGGCTCCTGCAGCTCCTTTCCCTCCCAGAGATGTGGGTCTCACAAAACAGAGATTGGGAATTCTAGCCTGGGCCCTGCCTGAGTGACCTTGGCAACACACCTCCTCCGCACTGAGTTCCTTAACTGTAAAACGAATTCACACACCCGCTCTCTGTAGCCCTCAGGAGGACTCAAGTGAGAGCTAGCGAGGGAGCCTTTTATAGATTGTAAAGCGCTGGGCCAAAGCTTACTGAGCATTATTTTTGCCTGAGCCCAGTATTTGCTGAATGTGAGTTTTCAAAGGCCCCTAAGAATTCGGCCTCGTCCAGGAAGACTTCCAGTATTGTGCCCTTCAGGAGAACCGGCTTCCCTCTGGGGCAGTAATGTGCTCTTTTCTGTGGAAGAGCTGCCCCACGGCTAGATCCCCTTGCCCTGGGGACTGGGGAGGGGGAAAGGCTCCAGGCTACCTCCTCCCTCCCCTCCCCCCTCACCAAGGCTAAGCTCAGGCTTGGGGAATGGGCACCTCGTTCTAGGGTGCCCCCTGCCCCCCAGGGTCTTAGACGCCAAATTGTTTTCTGATGGCGGCCTCTGTCTCTCCTGAACTCAATTTGTGTTTTCAAAGCAGCTTATAGACGCATTAAAAAATCCATTTTCACTCGGGATTGAATCTGTCTGGAGCGAGATCAATGCGCAGAGGCCTCTCTCCTCCCCCTGCGTCTCCCCTCTTCCCCGCAACCCCTCGCGTTGCCATGGAGACCGCGGAAGCCCGCCGCGCCCTACTCGACTCCCCGGATCTGCCGGGGCCCCCTCTGCTCCCCAACATCCTTCCAGCGCCTTCCTCCACTCCCCATCCCCGCAGTCGTGGTCAGCTTAGCTACTTGGGTCAGAAACCTGTCTCTGCCACTTAACTACTGTGTGGTTTGGGCATGTTAGTTAACATCTCTGTGCCTCAGTTATCTCACCTGCAAAGTGGAGCTAGTGATTGTACTGACCTCATAGCGCTGTCATGGGGATCAAATGACTCAAGTATACAGTACTTAGAACAGGGGTGGTACACAGTGAGTCTCCAAGAAGTGTAAGCTCTTATTACTCAAACCTCATGCCGCAGTTTTTATGGAGGGGGAAGTCCCTGTGTGCAGGTCTGTCTCTCCTTTTCCTTCTGTTCTCTCAGAGCAGCCCCAGCCCAGGAGCTCGTGGGCCTCCTGCAACTTCTCTCTCCAGATGTCCTTGGCCAGAAGCACACGGAGGGCAAAAATCTCTAGTGCTTTCCATCTGTGTTCCAATCTTTGTGAAATAGGACACCTGTGTGGGCAGAGAGGTCACCTCTCGTCACTATTTCACCACCCCTCTCTGGTCTCTGGCCTCTCTGACTGTCATCCTCTCCCCCCTGTGCTCCCTTAGTTTTGCCCTCAAGCCCTCTGGCTGCCCCTGAAGCCCCTTGCCTTTGCTCTGGTCTCCAGAGAGAGATCCTTAGTGGACAGGTGGGGCTGGGAGTGGGGAATGATTGGCCTGGCCTGGGTTTTGGATGAAGCAGATTCTGGAGCTGGAGGGACCTGGGCTGCCCAGGTCACACCCCCACTGGCAGCGGCTCCTCATTAGCAAGCACCTTTGATTCTGTGTGGCTCAGCCCAACAATGCAACAGCCCAGTGTCCCTCTGGGGAAAAAAAAACTGCCTTTGATGCCTCAGGAAGCTGTTCACACACACACACATACACACACACACACACACACACACACAGAGGACCAGCTCCTCTCACCAAAAGCTGGGTGAGTCTCCTTCCCCCATCATCTCCTTTCTCGGCCCCCTCCCTCCCTCTGGTACCCATGATGGGACCAGGCTGGTTGGAGGGACAAAGAAGATCCTTTCTCCACTGAATTGCAGTGGTGTCTTTGTCGTAAATCAATTGACCATACATGGGTGGGTCTATTTTTGGGTTCTCTGTTTTCTCTTATACTGGTCTATTTATTTACCCTTACACCAATATCACAGCGTCTTAATGGCTGTAGTTTTATAGAAAGTTTTAAAATCAGGTAGTTTAAGTCATTCATCTTTGTGCTTCATGATCCTCTTGCCTATTTTAGGTATTTTGCATTTTCATGTATGTTTTAGAATAGGCTTGTCAATTTCCACCAGAATCTTGCTGGAACTTTGACTGGAATTTTGCTGAATCTACAGATCATTTTGGGGAGAATTGACACCATCGATATTGAGTCATCTCGTCCAGGAACATGGTGTAGCTCTCTATTTATGAACGTCTTCCTTAATTTCTCCCGGCATCCTGCTCCCTCTTTCAAACCCCACCGCATTCTGGCACTTGGTGGAAATTAACTTGCATCCCTGTGACTACCGTTGCTTGAAGGGAGTTTGTTGTCCCGTTGCAGCTCTTCAGGGAGACACCAGGGACGAGGTCCTGGGAGAGGGAGAGGGGCAGGTGGAGAGATCTAAGAGGGAAGGGGACACCCGGGACCCCAGCCTCAGTCCTGACCACTGAACAACCCTCTTGTGGAAAGTCTACTCTGTGGGAGGTCTCTGAGATCAGCAATTTCGCAGAACTCTTATCCTCAGTTTTCTTATCTGTGCTTGATAAATCATATTGGTGTTTGTTTCTGCCCTCAAGGGAAGACCGATGCCACCAACGTGGATATTGAACTAGAAAGCACCAGGCTCATGACTAGCACCCTCCAGTCGTGCTTTTTTCCCCCTTTTAAGGACAAACTGAGAGTGTGCCTTAGAAATCAAAGAGATGGAAAAAGAAGGATGATATCTGGGCAGAAAGTTTGAATAGACAGTGGAGGCCTGGTCCAAGTGGCTTGCTGACTTTCTATTCCTCTTGTTACTACTGGACTTTTCATTCTCTCAATACACTTGCATTGTGTTCCGTCCATCCATCCAGGCCCCGGCACCCACAGTCCCCCTCGCCTTGGGCCTCCTTGGCTGTTGAGGGTCAGATGCCTACAGGCCGAGACCCCCGGCTCTGCCCATTCAACTCAGCGTGTTCACCGAGGCTGGGGTGGGGGGTCCCTGCCATCTGGTGCCCCTAAACCAGGGTGTGCTGACCCCTCCCAGGCTGGTCACTGCTCCCACCTCTACAGGCCTCTGGGTTTGGCCTTAAGTGCTAAAAGGAACTAATTAAACCGTTGGCAACTCTTGCTTTGTTTCCTAGTCACTGACTTTGTGCTGACAGAAGCAGTTTCTTCCAGATTATTCTTAAAGGGGGTGAACCCTTTTCCTACCTAACATTTTCAATACAATTACATGGAGGAGAGTGATTTTAAAATACACTTCACTAAGCACTTTCCTTTTTACTTAAAAAACACTTTTATAGCACTTGTCATGGGCTAAGAACCTTACGGATATGATCTCATTTAGACCTCACACTCACCCTGTTATTATCACCCCCATTTTTTAGGTGAGAGGCACCCACAGGGTAATCAACCTGCCCATGGTGGGCAGCTAGCGGGGGACAGAGCTGGGATTCAAGCCCAGGCCACCTGGCTCCACAGCCTTGTGCTTCAACTCTAGCCCCGGTGGCCTCCTTGGAAACATCGCCCTTGGCCAGCTGGCCTCAGAGCGGAGCACTTGGGGGCTTCCCCTCCTGTAACCCTCTACTGGGCCTTTAGCTCCAAGCTCCAGGCCCTCTTCAGGAATAGGACTTGCCGCAGTCTGGTTCCTGGCCCACAAGATCCAGGCTGGGGAGTCCCATAAGAGGCAGTTAGGCATTATGGCATTTGGCTTTGAGTAAAAAATCAGGGGACTTGGCAGGCAAAGAAGGCAATGCTCTGGATTCCTGGCACAAAACAGCTTATGTGGATACCTATTAATTAGGGATGGCAGGCAGGGCTGGCAGAGGGAGGGGGTCCAGGGCTGTGGGTTGGGGGGACTCAAAGGGAGGAAGTCCCAGGGCAGCCTGCCTGATTCACTCCCTTCGAACCTCGTCCAACATTGTCCTTCTCCCTAGCTGCTGGAGAGAGCGAGGGAGACCGAGGACACACTCAGGATTCAGGATGCACACCAGGTGCTAAGCAGACTCCTACCTCAGGACCTTTGCACTTGCTGTCACTTCTGCCTGGACCACTCTTTCCCCAGATACCCACATGGTTCACCTTTCACCTCCTTCTAGTCTCTGCTTAAATGTCATCTCCTCAGAGAGGAGCCCCCGACCACCCCATTTAAAATAGCACACACTCCCCAGGCCTCTATCCTCTGGCTTTGCTTTTTCTTCATAAGTGCTGTGAAAACATTATATGCATCTGTTGCTTATTTATTTATTGCCTGTCTCTTTCCCACTAGACTGTAAGCTCCATGAGGGTAGGCACTTTCAACCCTTCTTCATTACTGTATCCTCAGTGCCTGGAACATGTCTGACATAGTATGTGTTTAATGAATACTTGTTGAATGATTGATTGGTGAGTGCTGAGAGGCTTGATGTGCTGCCCTGTGTCTCTGTGCCCACATCTCCTGGACTACACAAAGGTGAGACAGTAGCTGTTCTCCTATCTGACCGGGGAGTGTCTGCAGTTGTCAAGATAGGTTGAGTTATGCTGCGGTAACAAACAAGCCCAGTACCTTGGTGCTGAGCTCTGATTTCCCTGGATCTTTCCTCTATCTCATCTTTCTTGGTGTTTCATGTCTTTCATCTCTCCTCATGATAAGAAAATGCTGAGAGAGGATAATGGGGCTGTGACATGCCATTGTTCTTTCTAGATCAGTCACATCTGTAGGTTGTGAGTTCTTGGAATTGCCCCTGATTGCCCTACCCTCCCAAATCTGACAGCTAGAAACTGAAGCCAACCACTTGTCCCACTTGAGTCTTTACACCTGGGCTTCCGACAGCTGTGTCCTCTTTTAAGGGAAGCGCAGAGACAGACCCTTTCACGAGCAGGGGCAAATCCATGTTGATGGCTGAATAGTTATCAGTGAACTTAGGGCCTAATAGGAGAGACAGGCAACAAGCAGCAGGAAGGCCACTTTCCCAACCCCTGCCCCCCCCCGCCACCACACACACAGAGGACACAGCTAATGGGGGCCCCACCTTAAGCCAGGAGTTGCGACACACAGAGATAGGCTAGGGTGGGGCAAAGCCCACGCAGAGTGGGCGCACAGAGAAGGGGCTCCTCACCCCTGGGTGGCGGTTCAGGTAGGGCTTCCTGGAGGAGGTGATGCCTGGGCTGAAGCTCAGAGGCTGCAGCTTTGAGCCTGGTGATGGGCAGGGAAGCTGCAGGAGGAGGATGGAAGGGAGGGAGAGGTAGAGGGACTGGGGCTTTGGAGCAGTGCCCCTGGCGACCCGAGGATTGAGAGGATTGAGCAAGGCTTCTCTGCAAACCCGCTGGGGGAAAACCAATACCTGGTCGGTTCCCAGGTACTGCGCCTGAGCACCATGTTCAGAAACTCTGGAACAAAGCAGGCTTCTCAAACCTCGCTGGGGAGGGAGCAGAGGCTGCCACAATCCCCACGGACGGGAATTTAGCAATGCCTTTCAAAATTAAAAATGGCTTTCCCTCCCAGCCTCGCATCCCACACCTCCCTGAGGGCCTGGGGAGGCTCTGTCCTCTTCAGGCTCGGATGGGGTGGACGCCCTCCCCCAAAACCGCCCTCGCCTGCCTGCCCGCGTGGCGTCAAGGCCCTGTCCTCTCTCCCTCCGGGGCCTCCTGTCCTTCTGCTGCTTCCTCCTGACCCTGCGGCCACCCCAGGCATACCACTGTTTCCTGACTGAGCCTGCTCTCTCCCACCCCCGGCCTTGTGGGAACTGTTCCGTTCTCCACCTGCCAGAACCCTGCTCCCATTTCAATACCTCACCAAGACGCTACCTCCTGCAGCCCCAGTCAGAGCCTCACCTCTGGAAAGGGCCACCGGGAGGACACTGGAGTCACCAGGAGGGCCGACTAGAAAGGGTGGCAAGGAAGCCCATGGGTTAAGAACCTAAAGAAAGATCTGGACCAAGAGGACCAAGGAGAGCCCAGGAGGATACCTCCTGGCCCCATCTATCCTCAAGTATGCAGGAGCTGGGGGGTGGTGCAGGAGAGGGGCTTAGCAGTTACGGGGAAGGAACCAGCCAGGCTCCATAAGGCCCTGAGGTGGAGGAAGGTTCTAAGAAGATGGTGGCAGTTTGCGGAGGGAGAGCATTAGATCTGATGGGACTCGCTGAGAAGGTGGGGTGTGGGTCAGGGGCTGATGGGCAGCAGGGAAGCTATGGGGATGTTGAGGTGATGAGGGGAGCTCCCTAGAGGGGACCTCCTTTGATTGCCTGGGTCAGCTCCAGGGGGCAGTGGCTCCCAGGGGGGTTTTGATCAAGGGGCATCTCTCAATCGAGGAGCAAAGCAGTACAGGGAGCAGGCTGGTCTTGGGATAAGACAAAGACTGTTGTGTTTGCGTTACGTTTGCGCTTGCCTGGACCACTGTCAGTGGGATACACAGAAGCTGCTAGGAGGATTTGGGTGGCTAGAGGATGGGATGGAGGCCAAGGTGACCTTTTAACAAACATTTTAGTATAAAATTTTTCAAGCATACAGAAAGGTTGAAAGAGTTGGACAGAGAACACCCATCTATCCACCACCTGAATTCTGCAATTGACATCTCACTAGGTTGACTTTATCCCACGTCTCTCAGTTCACCCACCCATCTTATTTTTTGATGCATTTCAGAGTAAGTTGCAGACATCAGTATACTGCACCCCCTACACTTCTGCTTGCGCATCATTAACTAGAGCTCAGTATTTGTTTACAGTTCTTTTTTTGTGTTTGTTAGCCATGTTTAGAGGTAATACTTACATAAAGTGAAATGCACAAATCTTAAGTAGATCATACCTTGAGCTTTGAAAAATGTATGCATCTGTGTAATCCAACCTTTATCGAGAAAGAGAACATTACATCACTGCAGAAAGTTCCCTCATGCCTGTCCCAGAGAATCTCCACCAGAGACTCTTCACTGTACATCTTTTGTATGACTGATGTTCAACCATCTCTGTTCTCCCCTGGAGCACATGGCTGCGGAGGGGAGGACCACGTTTCCCAGTCTTCCTTGTAGCTTCATGGTTCTGTGATTAAGTTCTGGTCTGTGGAGTGTAAACAGAAGCATCGTGAGGCAGGTTCTAAAAACCTTCCTTAAAGACAGCTGGTGTGTCCTTGGCCCCTTTCCTTGTCTTCTCTGCCTCCTTGCTGTTGCCTGCGACACAGCTATCATGGCCACCATAGTGGACCATGGAGGAGGGGACCCACCCACGGTGGTGGAGCAACGAGCCAGAAGGAGCCTGGGTCCCTGAACTCTCCGGGGTGTAGGACCGTCCTGGATCACTTGCTTACTCCAGACTTTCACGTGAGAGAGAAATAAACATCTACCTTGTCTCAGCCACTGTCAAATGACGGTCTCTGTTACAGTCAAACCTAGTCTTATTTTTTTGGCGGTGCCTTGCAGTGTACGAGATCTCTGTTCCCTGACCAGGGATCGAACCCAGGCCCCCTGCATGGGGAGCGCGGAGTCTTAACCACTGGACTGCCATGGAAGTCCCCAAACCTAGTCTTAATGGCAAATTTTGTGTCTTTAAAATGTTGTACTATGTGCATTTATTACCTATTTTAAAAAGGAAATCATAATACCAGATTAAACAGAAAATAATAAGAGGTTCTGCTGTAGAGACTGTGGCTGGTCCCTCCCACCCAGGCAGAGGAGTGATAAAGGGGCAGGTGGTTCTGTTATTTACTACTGAGAATGCGTGTCGTGTGGCAGAGGCCCAAATGAAGAGGGGCTTAAACAAGATAGAAATGTATTTCTCTGCGTGTGAAAACCCGAGCCAGCCAATACCATGGATTTGTGACCAGCTCCCACTCACCCGTATTTCACATCATGCAGTGACCACAGTTTCTGAACACTGGGCCTCACACCTGAGGTGGCCACAGGGCATTGTTACCTTCCAGGACACGTAGGTCCCCCTCTGGTCCACACCGTGGGAAACCCTCTGACACCTGCCTGGACCCTGGGCAGGGGACTTTCCCGCCTGAGGCAGAATCTTGCGAATGTGGGTGGCTCCTAACACGGACATCTCAGTCTGGACCAGCTCCTAGCTTGTGCCTGTGGGCTGGCTCCAGGCTGCCATCTCTGTCCCCAGACAACCCTCTTGGGCTTCCAGGGCCCTCTTTCTGGGGCCTTGGGGATTTGGAGGTGAGATTTCCTTATCCAGTCCCTCAGCAGGTTATCGACTGGACTCTCGTCCTCTTGCTAACGTTTGGTGATGTTCACTCGCCAAATCTCAATATTCTTCGGCCAGCCTCACTTGCAGCTGTCGGATTCCATGTCCTCTGCCCTCTCAGACTTACCCTCTGATCCCAGCTGTGATGGTTCCACTCCCTCCTCACTCCCCCAACCAAGTTGGGGGAGTCTGAGCCTTGGCTAATGGCTCTCGTTCTGGGGCCATCAGAGAGGCTGTTTGTCTGGCAAAACTACCCCTTAAAAATCGCTCTTGGCGGGGCTTCCCTGGTGGCTCAGTGGTTGGGAGTCCGCCTGCCGATGCAGGGGACACGGGTTCGTGCCCTGGACTGGGAAGATCACGCATGCCGCGGAGCAACTAGGCCCGTGCACCACAACTACTGAGCCTGCGCTCTAGAGCCCATGAGCCACAACTACTGAAGCCCGTGTGCCACAACAACTGAAGCCCGTGTGCCTAGAGCCCGTGCTCTGCAACAAGAGGAGCCACCACAATGAGAAGCCCGTGCACCACAACGAAGAGTAGCCCCCGCTTGCCGCAACTAGAGAAAGCCTGTGCACAGAAACGAAGACCCAACACGGCCAAAAAAAAAAAAAAAAAAAAATCACTCTTGGAATTGGGGACTGTCATCAGACTGGCAACAATAATTTTAGCAATAATAATAACATTATTATTACCAGTGTCAGTGGGATATTATCATTATTGTTATTAGAGCTACTGCTTTGTAAAATACCTGCAAGGTGACAGATGCCTCTCTGAGGCAGGGATTGTTTGCTCCCATTTTACAGATGAAGCAACTGAGGCTCAAAGCTGTTAACAGACACTCCCAAGGGTTGAAATCCAGGTCCAAAGTGTTTGGCTGCTCTGCAGCTGTGTTCTTCCCAAGGTCAGGAAACAGGCCTGGAGTCCAGACCAGCTCAGCTGCTTGCCAGCTGTGCCACCACGGGCAAGCCCTTTGCCTTGCCAGCCTCGGTTTCCTCACCTGAAAAAGTGGGAGGGAGGATGCCTGGGACGCAGCGACGTGATAGAGCCCTTCCTCCGTCACGGTGTGATCCTCTCGTCTGTCTGCCGGGCTCTTCAGAGCAGGGCTTCCTCAGGGCCTGGATCCCCATAACCTCAGTCGGTGCTGCGTCTTGGTAGATAGACACACCTTGGAGGGACCCAAGGGTGGGGAAAGCGGGTGTCATAGGGGCTCCTTAGGGTGGGATGGGGAGGAGGACCCCATGGGGAGGGTGTGGTCTTGAGGGGAAGGACGGGACAGAGATCTGAAGAAGCTGGGATGGCAAGAAATTGGGGCAGAGAGAGGAGAGTTTCAGCTCAGGCCAGAGGGCCCTGGGCAGCCTTGGGGAGGTGACTCTGGGTAGCCCGCCGCCACAGAACAGGCCAAGATGCAGGGGACCACATCATGGGGGTTTTAGCATGGGGTCCCCTGGCCCTGGCTGGCAAACCCACCCCCTCAGGAAAGCCTTCCCCCCACCCTGGATTCCTCCCGCCCCTGCACCCTGACAGCACACAAGGTGGGGGAGAGGGGAGCAGTGGTGATGGGGAATCCAGGGCCATGAATTACAGATAAACCTGTCAGCCCTTGGTGCAGCCTTCGGGGTGGGGCGGGTGGCAATTTGGAGAGCAAACTCTAGGTTGTTTACCCAATGGAGAATCTCAGGGTGGTTATTTACTTTTCTGCGATTCTGGGAGGGGGAGAAAATGAGCACGGGGCCTCGAGGGGCCTCAGCAAACAGAGGAGAGGCGTCTGTGTGTTAACTGATTCTGTCAGCGGGCTCCCGGAGGCGATTGGCATGCACAGCGGGTGTGGGGAGCCAGAGGGAAATGTGGAATCAGTGAGGCTGGGCCACCATCCACCAGCCCACTGTCTAGATGAGGAGACTGTGGTCCAAAGAGGGGAGGTCACTCCTCTGAGGTCACACAGCCCACCAGAGCTGGACCTGTCCACGGGGCCCGGGTCCCAGGATGGGGAGGAGGACCGTGGAGCAGATGCATTTCTGGGTGAGGGGCTGGGGCTGCTTAGCCACTGGGCACCTGGGGCCAGGCTGGGCACTGCTGCCGGAGCCCCGCTTTGCTAGCTTTGGTGTCCGGGGCCCTGGCACACGTGGGCTGTAGTCCCACACCTCTCGGCATCTCTGTTTCTCTGACTGCAGTGTGGGGATGAGAAGATTCAAGAAGATTCGCTAGCTGTCGAGGTGTGCCTGGGAGGTTCCCAGGTACTGACGGAGTTTTGTAGAATTTGAAGAGCTGACTAGAAACGCAGAGAGTAATCATTTCCCAGCCTCGTTTTGGAGGTCGGCACGATTCTCTTTTGAACAGAGAGGTCGCTCGGTGCCTCAGTCCCCTCACCTGTGAAATGGGCATGATACTAAAAGTACCCGCCTCAAAAGCTGTTGTGAGGGTGATGAATCAGGTTCCCAGTGAGTGCTCAGCACCGCTGACTGTTACTCTGCACCATCTCTGTGCCAAGGACCCAGGGACAAAGTGATATAGCTTCTACTTTCCGGGGCTCAGTCCTCAAGGTGTGGTCCCAAGACCCTTTCGGGGGGCTGAGAGGTCAAAACTATTTTCGTAGTGATACGAAGACATGTTATTCGCCGTTTTCACCGTGTTGATATTTGGAACTGATGGTGCAAATCTATAGTGCTTAAAAACGTTGTTGCCTTAGCACAGATCTAGGTGGTGGCATCAGACCGCACCTGGAGTCGTGGCATCCTTTACCAGCAAGCATGACAGGAAAGGAAAAAGCCAGTTTCACTAAGAGTGTCCTTGATGAGCCAATAAAAATCATTAACTTTATTAAATCTTTGCCCCTGAGTACACATCTTTTTAATATTCTGTGTGATAGAACGGGAAGCACATAGAAAGCATATCTGCTGCATCCTGAAGTACAGTAGCCCCCCCTTCTATGGGGGGGATACGTCCCAAGACTCCCAGTGGGTGCCTGAAACCACGGATAGTGCTGAACCCTGTATATAGTATGTTTTTTCCTGTGCATACATACCTATGATAAAGTTTAATTTATAAGTTAGGCACAGTAAGAGATTAACAATAATAAAATAGAGCAATTAGAACAATATACTGTAATAAGAGTTACGTGAATGTGGTCTCTGTCTCTCTCAAAATATCTTATGATATAAAAGTAATGTCTTTTCCATCTCAGCACACACTGTGGCCATAACGTTTGCAGTTTGAGGTGTGACAGCAAAACTAGCACGAGGTTCTTTTTCCTTCATCACAGTTGCACCAATAGAAGATTCATTCTGGAACTTCCCTGGTGGCACAGTGGTTAAGAATCCGCCTGCCAATGCAGGGGACACGGGTTTAATTCCTGGTCCGGGAAGATCCCACATGCCGCAGATCAACTAAACCCCTGCGCCACAACTACCGAAGCCCACACGTCTAGAGCCCGTGCTCTGCAACAAGAGAAGCCACCGCAGTGAGAAGCCCACGCACCGTAACGAGGAGTAGCCCCTGCTCGCTGCAACTAGAGAAAGCCCGCGTGCAGCAACGAAGACCCAAAGCAGCCTAAATAAATAAATAACTTAAAACAAAAAAGATTTGTTCTTACTGTAGATCTTAGCAACCTTAGCCTACGATTTTTTTCTTTTCTGATCCAGTTGAGAACTTTCACCTTTTCACTGTAAGGAAGCACTTTACGGCTTCTCTTTGGTGTATCTGAATTGCCAGCATCACTGCTCCTGTGTTTTGGGGCCATTATTAAGTAAAATAAAGGTCACTTGAACGCAAGGACTGTAGACTGCGATGAGGATACCTTGACAGTCGATGTGATAACTGAGACGGTTACTCAGTGACTAACAGGTGGGAAAGGCTGGACAAAGGGATGATTTAGGACCCGGCTGGAGGGAGTGTGATGACGAGAGGTTTCATCACACTACTCAAAATGGTGAGCAAGTTAAAACTTACGAATTGTTTATTTCTGGAATTTTCCATTTAATAGTTTTTGGACTGCAGTTGACTGTGGGTAACAAACTGAGAAAAGTGAAACCATAGATAAGGGGGGCACTATTGTTCAGTAATTGTCTCAAAGAATAGCACGTACGTGATTGACTTGTAAGCTGAAACAGCCATTTTCTTTTTCATGGGGCACCAATTTTACTTAAAAAAAAACAACAACTGTAGACAAACTATAGATTCTCAGTCTCGGGCATTTGACATACGTGTTCTTGAAAATGAATGAAGGGAACGTGTCACTTCAAGGAAAACAACTGACAGTATTTGTTGCCAGTGGTAAAGTTTGAGATTTCAAACAGAAATTTGGATTTTGGACAACTTTTATCTACTACTATGAGCCTCCCAATACTTCAAGACTTTTGTCTCTAAATGACCAATGCGTGATGTCACAAAATCATCCATGGGTAAAAGATTCATTCAAAGTGCAAGATAGACCAGTGGATTTGAACGTAACAGAATTAAGCAACTGAAAATTTTCAGATTCCAGAATCTACCACATGTCAAGGTTTGGTGTAGTATCAGAGAAGAATGCCCACAACAACGGAAAAGGCTACCAGAATTCTCCTCCTTTTCCACTCCATATCTGGGGAAGGCCAGATTTTCTTTATCTACATCAACCAAAACAACATATTGCAGGAGACTGAATGTAGAAGCAGCTACGAGGACCCAGCTGCCATCTATTAAGCCAGACATTTAAAGAGATCTGGAAAAATGTAAAACATGGCTACTCTTCTCTCTTCTGTTTTGTCTTATCTTTTGCAAAAATATATTACTTTTATTAGCATGTACTGAGTTTATGGAGAAAAATCCCACATACTGGGATGGGTGTTAGAATTGTAACTGGACACAGAATGGATAGTGGTTGGCCAACTAGCTCTGATGGGTACAGACATCTTCTCTTGGAGAACCTGTCTTCTCCTGTGGGCCCCTCCAAGCCAATGCCTCCTAAGCTGGTTTGAACTACCAGCTTCTCTGCTGGTCAGTAATTCCAACTGCCTGGTCCAGTTTCACCTTGAAACCACAGGCCCCAAACCCAACCAACCAAGACAAGCTTCTCTTCATAGTTCAATAACCCTTCAGTTCCTTGGCCATCCAGATTGGAAATAGCAGCCCACTTTCTCTCTGTCCCCCGCATCCAATGCCATGCTTCTGCCCTGGCGATGTCCTCCTAGGGCAGTCAGCTCTGGTTCCAACTCTCCCACTGCTCCAGCCCAGATCCCCATGCCACCTCGCTGCCTCTAGCCTCTCTCCACTCCACACCGGGCCAGATCTGTCTAGGACACCCTAGACATCTGTTCATGGTGCTTCCTGATGTTGCTGTTCCACCTGGTCTGGCACAGTCGACCCTTCTGGCCTCTTATCCCATTCCAGATTCTGATCCTCCACATCTTCAAATCCCCTAGGGACCCAGGCTCACGTGTGTGCACATGCGCCCCACATACCCTTCTCTGCTCTCGCCTGGGTGGACCACTCACCATCCCCATTCTGGGGACACTTCCTATAACTTCCTTGCCTTTGTATCTTTACCCATGTTGCGCCCACTGCCAGGATGCCTCTCCTGCTCAAGTCCTAGTTCAGATATTTTGGTTGCAAACGTTAAAAAGAAACAACAGGCCCCAAGTGGAGTCACTTACGCTAAGCTCCATCAAGACTTAATAACTAACCTGATTGCAGTTTCAGCCTCTCCCAGAAGTAGAATTTTAAGCCAACTAGTCTGGAAATTCCTGATCAACACTAGTGAGGTAATCTGAGGGAAGGTGGTCTTGCCTTTGCACAGGGCACCGGCCCCATGCCACCCCTTCATTCATCCTCAGGACTGGCTGCCCTGTGGGAGCTAAGTTTTCAAGCCCTGCTGGCTCCACCTGATTCTCTTACAGAGGATGCTGAGGCCCAGAGACCTCTGCCAGTGTCAGCTGCCGTGCCCATGGGGGCCGGGCCCAGGACCCCTGACCCTTTGCAGAGCGCTGCCAGCCCCATCCTCTCCTTTCCCTCCCACCCCAGGGCTTGCTGGTGGCTGGGCCTCTCTGCCTCAGGAACATGGTCCCTTTCCCCTCTTCCCAGCTGGCTCAGGACAATATCCCGTACATAATATGTTGCCCATCGATCGGAGGTCACTCGGGCCAGGGCTGATAGATGGCCACAGACAGCTGGGCAGGCGGGTAATGAAGGGCCAGCTCTTTGGCAGGGGCGTGGCTGGCCCTGGGCTTTAATCCCCTAGCCTCCTTGACAAGGCTCCAGCTCTGGTGACAGGAGGGAAGACCGATGAGGCTCTGAGGCCAGTGTGGGGGGTGGAGCCCCGGGTGGGAGGGGGTGGGGCGCATGGACTTGGTGAAGCCCCTTGGGAGCTCGGACCCCCTTCACTCCCATGGGCCCCCTCCCCAGGCACGCCTCCCTTAGGGACGTCCCAGTGGAGCTCTCACTCCCCATCCCCACCCCTGCCCACCCTGCACGGCATATTCCATAACATGTACCTGTCCTGTGGGCCTGAGGCTGTCTGCATCTCTAAAATGAAGCTGCTTTGAAAGTAGAGAAAGACACAGGAAAGAGTACGTGCCAACTCAGTATCATCTTATTTGGTTTTCATAGCAGTCAGGCTTGATAAATATTATGCCCATTCTACAGACAAGGAAACAGGCTCAGAGAGATGTTTAACAATTAGAGCTGCTCCATCATGGACCGGACTGGACCAGGCGGCCTCATAATGTGAGTTCTCCATCACTTCGGGCATTCAAGAAGAGGCTGGAGGACTAGCTGTTGAGGGGCTATGGAGGAATTCCTGCACAAGGTGGGTTTTGGACTACATGGCCCTAGGGTCCTTCCCAACTTTGAGGGAAGCAAGGAATGAACTAGATTTGGGGGGCAGGGCCCTGGCCCCAAGAGGAGGGATCGCTAAGTGAGACATGGCTGCAAAGTCCGTGGCTTACAAACCACGTCTGCAGACCCCTGGGGCACTCTGGATGCCCTGCAGATTCCACAGATGTTTGACTCAGGTTCATTTACAATACCATTTTTTATGATAAGACATTATTTCCAAACAAACATAGGCTGGCAATTATGTTACACAACTTTGAACCCATGCGAAATCACCAGAAAGCTTGCTGTGAGTGGATCTGTATTTAACTGAAGAGCATTGCAAGGAGAGATAATAAACAGAACCTTCTTTTAACTTGCAATTACTTATCTGCATGAATAAGTAATAATGTACAGCAGAAACAAAATGTGGAAACAGGTTGGAGGCTGAGGACAGAAACCATCACTGAATATCCCTTAGTTTTATCTTATGTTCAACCAAACAGCCTTGTTCTCGTCTAATCTTACTGTAATTGTTCTCTGTTATTACAATCAGAACATGGCATCCGTGTGAGCGTATCAAGTGCATTTGTACTAACAAAATCTGACTTTTATCTGTTTTGCAACATGGTGATTCTACTTAGATTTCATTTGGGAAGAGAGCTCGGCTTTGAAAATCCTAAAGTTTCACCATAGCCAAGTGACCAGGCTGCACCCTTTCCAAGCAAGGTGGGGTGAGGTGGATGGGATTTGGGTTTATAGCCCCTGCCTCACCTTCCACACAGGCTGCAGCCTCGGCGAGCCTGGCCCTTGGCACCCATGGTGGACCCCTGACTCCGAGCCCCAAGCCCATGGCCAGTGGCCGGGGAGGAGCTTGACGGGTACACTGTGTGGGCAGGGATGAAGAGGGGGCCGCTGAATGAACAAGCTTTCCTAGGAGGGAAGGCCAAGACAGAGGCGGTGGTGGTGGAGGAAGCTTGGTCACCCACAGAGAAGGCTGTGTGCTGCCTGACATAGGGAGCTCGTGCAAGCAAAAGAGATGCGGGAGCAGAAGACACCGGAGGGCTTGTGAAAGACGGCGAGAGTTTGAACTGGTGAAGGGAGAATAGCACCCTAAGTTAAGAGACTGCATGGGCAAAGGCGAAGACGTCAGACTGAGCAGGGAACATTAGCAAAGGGTGTCTAAGCTGGTGTGACTGGCCTGGAGGAGCCCGTGGGGTCGGGAAGGAGAAGCAGAGGGACAGCAGGTCACGAGGGAGCCAGTGCTTTGCCAGGTGATGGGGAGGTTGAGGGGGCTGAGGCCAGGGTGCCCACCCAGGTGGTGCAGGAGGTGGGGGATGCCAGGGTCCGGAGGGGTTGACAGAAACGTGTTTCCTCTGCCCCCCTTGCCTCCTCCAACATGCCATACTTTCATCTGGGCTCACCCCGCCCACCTCCCCACTTCTAATCTCACTTAGTACGGCAATTAAATTTTAAAGGCCCATCAGCCTGGTCCCTCGCAGGCCAGGTTCTTCCCAGATAGAATTATTTGATAGACTGGATGGCAACTCTGCCGGCTCCAGCTGGGGCTGCAGACCCACCGAGGCAGAAAATTAATAAACACGGCGGCTGCCCCCACTGCCCTCTGGTGGCTGTGCCTGGACTGTCTGCTCTCTCTCCCCTGCCATGGAGGGGCTGGCAGGGACATTTTTCCAGGCAGAGGGCACAGGGGTTTGTGTGAGGAGGGACAGGAAAGCCTCAGGAACTTGGCAGATCATCTTGGGGTATTGGGGACGCTCTGGAAGCCCCATCTGCCACTTTTTAGATGAGCGGCATGGGACAGGTTACTTAACCTCTCTGGCCTCAGTCCGCTCATCCGCGTAATGGGGTCATGGCAAGGCTCATGGAGGTGATGTATGTAAAACATTCAGCATGATAACCAGCCCATGGCAGGAGCTCAATAGACAAAAGTTTTTCCCTTTCCCTCAAATAATCACCACTGCTGTGCTGAGCTCTGGCCACCTGGCTGGGGGAAGGGGTGAGTGGGGCGTGATAGCCACACTTGTAACCAGGTGGGTCCTGACTTACCCGGCCTAAAGGCTCACAGGTCTGTGGGAGGACTGGAATTTGGGGCTGCGGCATCAGGAAAAAAGGCCCCCACGTCCAGCAGTATGGGTGGGAATCTCACTCCCATAGTGTATCTCTGGGTAGGTCACTTAAGCCTCTTGGGCCTCAGTTTCCTCACCTGTCAAGTGGGCACAACCACCAACTTCACACAGCATTATTGTGAGACTTGGTGAGTTGACAAGGCTGAGTGCCTGGCATAGCAGTAGGTGCCCTGGTGATTCTGTCAGCCCTCATGTGGGGAACCCCCCAGGGAGAGCAGCAGCTTGGAAAGGGTGGTGGGGGACCAGGAGAGGGGGAGGCACACTGCCAAGGAAATGTGGAGTGTGATTCTGGGGGACAAGGGCCTGGCCTGAGTCCCAGGCTTGTGTCTGGGGGCAGTGGCTCACCCCCTGCCTCCCTCCCCACCTTGTTCTACATCCAACCTCCCTCCTTGGTGGGTGGTGGGTGAGGTGTGAAGATGGTGGGGGGGGGGGAATCTGTGGGAGGGGGAGTCCTGACCTGGGATCCTCATACTCATCTAACAAATATGGATTGAGCTCCTCCTGTGTGCCAGGCACTGCTCTGGGTGCTGGGAACACAGCAGTGACCACAGCTCCTCGTGGGGCTGATGTTCAACAAAGGCTTAAGTGATGGGGGGGGGGGACTTTGTGCAGTGGCGGGAGGGGGGCAACTTTTCACGTTGGGGCCATTAGGGACGGCCTCTCCGGGAAGGTGACATTCGAGCAGAGCCCTGAAGCAGGCGGGGGAGCCTTGTGGATATCTGGGGGAAGAGCATCCAGCAGAGGGAACAGCCAGCACCAAAGCCTGAGGTCGGTCTGTTTGAGCAGGAAAGAGACTGAGGAAGTGGGAGTGCAGTGCTTGAGGGGAGATGGCGGCGGGGAGCCGAGGTCAGGCGGGTACTAGGGTGCAGGTCTTGTGTGCACTGTTTCGCTCAGAAGAAATGGGGAACAGGGGAGGGTTCTGAGCAGGAGAGGGACAGGATCTGACGAGGTTTCGACGGGTTTCTGTGGCTTCTGAGTGGAAATTGAGTGGAAAGGGCAGACCAAGGAGCCAGGGACCAGTGAGGAAGCTACCTGGACTGTCCAGGTGGGAGGTGATGGGGCCTGGATGAGGGTGGGGACAGTGGAGGTAAGAGAAGGGCTGAGATTCTGGATTTTTTTGTTAAATTGAGATATGGTTGATGTACAACTTGATATGTTTTGAGAGTAGAACCGACTGGAAGCACAGACCCAGGGTTGAGTCAGGGGTGGTCTGTGTCCCTCAGGCCTCCCATCCCACAGTCCACCTCCCTCAGCACCTCGACTCTTAGTTGGATCACTGGCAGGAACATTCAGGGGCCTTCTGGAGGCAGCCTGTGGTCTGGGAGAATCTTCCACTGGGGCCTTTCCCTTCTGTTCATTACCCACGATCCTGCAGTGAGGGGTAGTGAAGGTTCTTTAAGGCTGAGGTGGGGTAAGGGAGGAGGTGCGGCCTTGGGGGGCAGTGTCCCTACTGGGGCCCCACAGTCTCCTCACCCCCAGCCTTCAGTCGGGCACCCCGATCCTGACTGTCCAGAGCCTGGACGCCACCCTAGGCCCCACATCCCAGCCTGGCTCCCGGACCCCCCCCCCCCGCAACTCCCCAGCCCGCTACAGTTTGGGAGGGACACGGGAGCCGCGGGGCGCAGGCCCAGGAGGGACTATCGCAACCACCAGCCCTGAAAGCCAGCAAATTGCCTGGTGCGCTCAAACTTGCCATTTCCCGTGCTCTCCGGGGCCCCGACAATTATGTGGAGAGAAATCAGCCTTGTTTTCCTTTTTCCTCACAAAGAAAGAAATGAAAAGGTTTTCAAATTGCTTTCAAAGAGGGGGCTCGCCCCGTGCTTCCCGCGGGCGCCTTTCCGAAGCTGCCCCCACGTGGGCTCCGCGCCAGGGGGGGAGTGTGGAGACAGGGCAGTGCCTCCCAGACAGAGGTCCCAAGACCACCCGAGGCCTCTGGGGTCTGGCTGAAATACAGATTCCCCACGTCTAACCTCCTGGGTTAGATGCTCTATATCCGCATTCCTCGGTATCTCTCTACCTATCACCCCCAACCCCCAACCCGCCGATTTTTGAAGATCACTGGTGAGGGGTATGTTCTGAGGTTTACTTTGCAATCTACATTTTAAACTCATAGTCCTTGGGGACCTTGACAAGTTCAGAGGTGATTGGGGCAGAGAAGGGGAGAGGTGAACGGGGTAGGCTGGGGGAGAAGCCGCCCACCAGTTTGGGGGTGCTGGAGAAGAGGTTAGAGTGTGCCTCTTCACACACTCCCTTCCTGCAACTCACAAATGCTGGCTGCAGAGAAGCAGAAGGAAGCCTCAGGCAAGGGGACCCAGCATGCGCAAAGGCCCTGAGGTAAGAGAGAGCCTGCATCTTCAAAGAACTGAGGAAAGGCTAACATGCCTGGGATGCAGAGTGAAGGGTTGCAGGTGGGAGAGGAGGCTGGCTGATGGGCTGGAGACCCTGCCTTTGAGGAGTCTGGCTTTTGTCCAAGACCACTGGGAAGCCATGAAAGGTTTTCAGCAGGAGAATGACAGGGTCAAATTAAAACATTAAAAAGAAAATTAATGTATGGTAAAAAAATGGACTTTGGGGCGGGGTGTACTGTTCTGTGAGTTTTCATACATATTAAATTTCTGTAACTATGATCACAACCAGGATTCTGAACAATTCCATCAGCCCCAGACTCCCTTGTGTTGACCCTTTGTGGTCACCCCATCTCCTGCAACCACTGATCTGTTCTCCATTGCTGTAGTTTTGCCTCCTCCAGAATGTCATATGAATGGAGTCTTATATATATAACCTTTTGAGATTGGCTTCTGTCACTCAGCATAAGGCCTTTGAAATTTACCCAAGTTGCTGAAGCAATCGTCTCTTTTTATTGCTGAGTAATATTCTATTGAATAAAGATGTTGTTTTAGTTCTAGTATTTGGAGATTTACCAGTTACCTTGTTCATTATTAACTTTTAATTTAATTCCATTATGGTCAGGGAACATACGTTGTATAACTCCAATTATTAAAATTTGTTAAGATCTATTTTATGACTCAGGATATGGTCTGTATTAGTGAATGTTCTATGTGCCCTTGAAAAGAATGTGTATTCTGTTGTTAATGGGTAGAGTGTTCTATAGATGTTAATTAGACCCAGTTTGTTAAGGTTGTTGTTCAGTTCTATATCCTTACTGATCTACTTTTTCTATCAACTGCTGAAAGAAGAGTGTTGAAATCAACTATGATTGTAGATCTTATCTATTGCTCTGTTCACTTCTATCAGTTTTTGCTTCATGCATTTTCAAGCTCTGTTGCTAGGTACATACACTTTTAGAGGTGTTACCTTCTTGGTGAATTGACCCTTTTATCATTATAAAATGTCCCTCTTCATCCATGGTAATTTTACTTACTCTGAAATCTACCTTGTCTGATATTAAAATAGCCACTCTAGCTTTCTTTTGATTACTGTTTGCAAGGTATATCTTTTCCCAACCTTTTACTATTATGTTATAAAGTAGATTTCTTTGTAGACAGCATATTATTGTCTTGTTAGTATTTTTATTCATTAAATAACTCTGATTTTTAATTGGTAAGTTTAGATCATTTATGTTTAATGTAATTGTTGATATGCTTGGGTTAGAATTTCCATTTTATGATTTGATTTCTATTTGTAACCTCTGTTATCAGTTCCCCTGTTTCCCCTTTTCTGCTTTCTTTTGGGTTATTTGACGATTTTTCTGTATTATGGGGGTTTTTAAAATTTATTTTTTATTGACGTATAGCTGAATTACAGTGTTTTTTTGTTTTACTTTAGGAAGGCTGAGTAGAATCTAAACTATTTTCCTAAGTTTTCACAAGAGCTTCTTGAGACAATACAGACTGCCTCCTAAGTCTATCAAAGAATCTGTCTAGATTCTCATTTTTTAGACTTCTCAGAGAAACACAAGCTACCACTTGAAAACACGCCATTTTATTTTACTGTCTGCCTGCCTTTGAGGAACTGGGTCCACCTGGATTTCCCTGAGCTGGGAGGAAGGTGCTCTACTTAAAAAGCTATGTGAACTTCCTCCAGACTTTGGTATCCCACTTTGTAGATGCTGACTTCAGTACATCGTGAAGATTTTCCACGAGAACTTTTGCCCTGGGAATTAGGGATCTAATGTCTGCCCTGTCCTTGGATTTCTGGGGTCCCTATAAAAGTTTCTGAATCCATTGTCATTCTTACAGAATCATACTAAGTTGACCACATTTCCTCTAGTCCAACGATGATAAATCTTTTCCTCTCAGAGATATGAAGTTAGGAACTTTTTTATTTTTATAGAAGTACAGTAAAAACTAGTATGTTCAGCATTCTCTCAACAGAAACACCATTAGCCAGCACTTCTTCAATCTATCACACTATAAGTTAATTGAATCAGAGCCAAAAGAGCCCTTAGAGATAGATCATTTAGTCTAGCTCCTTGTTTTATAGACAAGGAAACTGCAGCGGAGAGAAGTGAAGTGATTTGCCTCAACCCAACAACAAGGCGTGAGTGAGACTGGACCAGACCTCCGTGTCCCTGGCACTCAGCCCTGTGTGCTTTCCAGATCCTAGATTAATGTTTATGCGCCTCTAAGATGCTTTATACAGGTAACCCTGACACATCCTATGGTTTCAAAATGCTGAATTCAGTCTTAGTGCTGCTTAGGTTGTTATATTATAATCCTTGCGAATAGTGAGGCCACAAGTGTGATCTATATTACCTATGATAACTTGGCTCATCGGAATATTTGGTTAAACGGAACATTTCATTTTCTAGGCATGCCTGGTACACAATAAGCATTTAATATAGTATTCACGGATTTAAGTTGTTGCTAGTAACCGAATTTTCTGTACTTTTAATTTTTTTTTTAACTGGGGAGTGTTTTTTCCCTGGCTTTTGATTTATTTTACTTCATTGAAGTATAGTTGATTTACAATGTTGTGTTAATTTCTCCTGTACAGCAAAGTGATTCAGTTATACATATATATATATATATATATATATATACATTCTTTTTTCATATTCTTTTCCATTAGAGTTTATCACAGGATACTGAATATAGTTCCCTGTGCTCTACAGTAGGACCTTGTTGTTTATCCACTCTATATATAATAGTTTGCATCTGCTAATCCCAAACTCCCACTCCATCCCTCCCTGTACTTTTAATTTTTTAATATTTATTTATTTTTTTCCTGAAAAAGAAAAAAATTTATTTTATTTGTTGTTTTTAAAAAACTGAGATATAACTGACATATAACATCATATTAGTTTCAGGTGTACAACATATTGATTTGATATTTGTATCTATTGCAAAATGATCACCTAGGGGACTTGCCTGGTGGTGCAGTGGTTAAGAATCCTCCTGCCAATGCAGGGGACACAGGTCCGATCCTTAGTCCTGGAAGATCCCACATGCTGCGGAGCAACTAAGCTCGTGCACCACAACTAGTGAGCCTGTGCTCTACAGCCTGTGAGCCACAACTACTGAGCCCATGTGCCACAACTACTGAGCCCGCATGCCACAACTACTGAAGCCCACGAGCCTAGAGCCCATGCTCTGCAACAAGAGAAGCCACCGCAACGAGAAGCCTGCGTACCGCAACGAAAAGTAGCCCCCACTCGCCGCAACTAGAGAAAGCCCGCGTGCAGCAATGAAGACCCAATGCAGCCAAAAATAAATAAATTAAAAATAAATAAATTAAAAAAAATGATCACGTACAATAAGTCTAGTTAACATCCATCACCACACGTATTTCCAAATTTTTTCTATTGTGATGAGAACTTTTAAGATCTACTCTCTTGGCAGCTTTCAAATATACAATACAGTATTATTAACTATAGTCATTGTATTATACATTTCATATGTTTTTGTTAAGAGGTGAATCTAGTGATTACAATATACATACTTCCCTTCACTGTCTACTTAGCAAAGTTTGTTTGAACAAGATCATCAGGCCACAGTGTGGAGATGCAGGGAGATCAGTTAGGATTAGTATTGCCAGTTTTTGCAAATAAAAATACAAGACGATCCTTGAAATAGTTCAAGGATTTCAAGGAATTTTAACTAGAAAAGGACATTAAAAATATACAGGGGCTTCCCTGGTGGCGCAGTGGTTGGGGGTCCGCCTGCCGATGCAGGGGACGCGGGTTCGTGCCCCAGTCCAGGAGGATCCCACATGCCGCGGAGCGGCTGGGCCCGTGAGCCATGGCCGCTGAGCCTGCGCGTCCAGAGCCTGTGCTCCTA
>NW_021703780.1:39943449-39972957 GCF_005190385.1 Monodon monoceros
GGCTGGGCCCGTGAGCCATGGCCGCTGAGCCTGCGCGTCCAGAGCCTGTGCTCCGCAACGGGAGAGGCCACAGCAGTGAGAGGCCCGCGTACCGAAAAAAAAAAAAAAAATACAGGCCGTTGAGTTACGCTTGAATTTCAAATAAATAATTATTTAGTATATCTCATGTAATATTTGGGATATGCTTATATTTTTTAAAAATCATTGTTTATCTGAAATGCAGATTTAATTGGGCACTCTATATTTGATCCAGTAATCCTAGTTCAAATCCAATTTTGAGTGCCCAGGACTAGCTTGGTGGTGATGAGATGAGTGCAAGCAGACTAATCTAGAAAAGGCTTTGGAGGCAAAATCTAGAGGACTCGCGATAGATTGGACATGGGGGTGAGGGATAGGAGCAAGGATGACCCCGCGCTGGTGTGGGACCTGTGCCCTCATTGGATGGAGACTGGTACCCGTGCTGCGATGGGGAACCCGGGAGAAGGAGCGGGTTGAGGCTGTGGTGGGATGTTTGGATGTACCGATTTTGTGTCTTTGACCCATCCAAGTAGAGGTGAAAGGCAGGCGGCTGGATATCTGGGTGTGTGCTTGGGGAAGAGGTCTGGGTTGGACACACAGATGCAGATTCTGGGGGCTCCGGCAGACCTCCAGAAAGAGAGCACGCCTTGCGGGGACAGGAGGACCCAGGGCCCTGCCTGAGGAGTCCCTGCATGTTGAGGAGGAGGACCTGGCGGGGGGGGTCTGAGAAGAGGCATCCCTGAGAGTGGGGGTGGAGGGGAACCAGAGAGAGTGTGTCTCGAGGTGTAGGGAGTAGGCAGTGGTGCCAGACGTACCAGCACCAGCGAGGTGGAGCCAGATGAGTCCCAGAAGCCAGAAGGGATGTGAGGTTGAAGGATGTTTCATCTTTCCTTCTGCTCCGAGAGACTTGAGCCTGTTTCAGTGTAAACGATCCAGAAGAGAGGGAATATGGGCACGTGGCGGAGAGAGCGGTGGCTGGATTGGGGAGGATTCTCCAGGAGGTGGGGGTGGGAGTACAAGTGTGACCTGGGCGGGGAGGAGGGACCCCTCTCTCATGTGTAACAACAGGGACTGGATTAATTTGGGTTCCCTGAAAGCAGAGCCTGAGAAAAGACTTGGTGCAAGTTAAACTCCACGTTTAACTTGGAGACAAGTTTATTTGGGTGGTGGCCCCAGGAAATACGAATGAGGGAGTAGAAGGAACAAGAGGAAGAAGGAAGAAAAGCTAACGTGGGGCCAGTGTTATTGATCTAGTTGCCACTCCGGGCAGCTGGAGGTCAGTCCTGCCGGGACCCTCCGAGGAGCCCGCACGGTGCCCCCCAGCATCATGTGTCAGAAGGACATTTATCTGCCTGCTCCCACCTTCCATGATGCGGCTGCCCCTGGGGCTATTGACCCCCCAGCCCTTTGGTCTGCTGGGCTGCAGGCTGCCTGAGTCCCACCCTTGTCCCACCCCACCCCCAACACAGAGAGTGGAAGAGCCCCGAGGTGGGATGCTTCAGTGTGGAGCATTGTGTACACAGCTGCACCTGGAATCCTAGGAGGGCCGACGGGATGTGGATTATGACAGGGATGGGGTGGGTGGAGAACAGGCAGGGAGGTGTGGAGGTCCCTGGGGGGTTCCCCTCTATTGGTTTCTTTGGTTTGGGGGTAGGAGGAATGAAGTGCTGTGTTGAGGGTGGAAGGAGGTGGCGGAGAGGTCAAGGGGCAGAGAGTAGAGGGCATGGAAGGATGGACCTGTTCATTGTAGGAGTGGGAGGGGCCAGAGCAGGTGGCTTTGAGGGTACCGTGAGGCTGGGCAGAGCTTCCACTGCAGTCTTTGCGGGCCCCCAGGATCTGGCCCTGGTTCCTCCCTGACCTCATCTCCTTCTATCCGCCCCCTCACTCACCCTGTTCCAGCCTCTGTGGTGTCCTCACGGTCCCTGGGACCCACTAAGCGTTCCTGCCTTTGCCCTCACTATTTCTTCTATTTGGAACTTCACCCCCCCCTCCCGGGCCCCAGCAGGGCTCCCTCCTGCTTCCTCCAGGCTCTGCTCAATGTCCCCTTATCAAAGGGGCCCTGCTGATGATCCCATCTAAGATCTAAGGCAACGTCACCGTCACTCTCTTTCCCCTGACCTGCTTCATAGCATACATCACCGTTGGACATTATCACACGTTCTTATTAGTTCGCATGCTTGTCATCCCCTCCTTCTGCCCACTGCAATCCCTGAGGCCAGGGTTTGTGTCTGGCTGGGTCCCGGCTGCATGGAAGGTGCCTACTCAGCGCCTGGCACAGAGTAAGCGCCCAGCATGTGCTGCTGAACGAATAAGACTGGGGTCCAGAGAGGGGAAGTGACTTTGGTGCCCCAGGGGTCAGTGTACCCCCTGCTGCACCAGGAGGCTTTGTGCTGGATGCCGAGCAGACCAGGAGGCAGACAAGTGGGCAATCAGAGCCACCGCTCTGAGAGACGCCCTCGAGGCTGTGGGCAGAGGGGGAGGCTTCCTGGAGGAGGTGGCACCTGAGCTCTAAAGACGACAGGGGTTAACTGGATGAAGAATGGGGGAAAGGGCACTCCAGCAGCAGAAACAGTGTGTGCAGAAACACAGAGCATGAAACAGGCTCTTTCTGGGAGTGAAAAGAATCGGTGGTGAGGCCGAGGGTGGGGAGTGAGAGGGACAGGGAGGGCATGGCTTGGCGTGATTTCTAGATACATAGGCAGAGGCTGGATCAGGAAGTGCTCTGTGCACTGGGCCGCAGAAGCTTGGAATTTGTAACTTAAGCTGCAAGGAGCCCCTGAAGTGTTATAAGCAGGTGAGAGACATGATCGGATTTGTAATTTAGAAAGATCTTGGTGGCTGCCGCGCAGAGGAGGGAGAGGGTCAGGAGCTATTACAGTCAGTCATCCAGGCTGAGGTGGGAATCTGAGCCCAGCAGGCGGCCGTGGGAAGAGGTGCTTGGGAGACTCTGCGGCGGGCGAGTGGGGGAGGTGTCCAGGTGTTCAAGTCTGAGGGCGGCACCTGCTGGAACCAGGGGAGGGATGTACACGTGCTCCGGTCTGGGCTGGGGAGAACAGGAACCTCCATCCAGGCAGCCTGGGTGAAGAGCAGGCCTGGCTACACAATCAGCGGGGCCCAGTGGGCCCCCTTGTTGAAAACTCATTAAGAATTTCAAGAAGGCAAGAGCAGAGTGATAAATGAAGCGTGGGAACCTGTGTGACTGTACAGGGGACACACCCGTGAAGCCAGCCTGGGAAGGGGAAGCTTTGGCTCACAGAATCCAGCAGATGACTCAAAGTTCAAGAGGCCCGGGGTTCTACCTGGCCTGGAGGCAGCCGGCATCAAGAAACGGAAATGCTCATGGGACCCTCAGCCACCAGTTTTTACTAAGGAGAAAGGTGTGGAACTTCACAGTAGAAATGAGGAAATGGCTCTTAGATGGTTTGGAGGCGAGACTGAGATGCACGGAGCTTGGTCTTATGCTGCCCTGGGCACCTGGAAGGACATCCCATTTACAGCCTGTTCATGCTGGAATCCCCTCTGCAGCAGGCGTAGCTTTGGTCCTCTGAGCCAAGACTGTGCTGAAGAAGAGGGGTGGGTGTCTCCCCTCCCCACCCCCCGCTACCATCCAGACCATGCAGACGGCAGCCCCTCCCCACCACCCCGCTGGTGTGCCAGAGGCCAACATGGTACCCCATCCTCCAGAGGCTCCAGATCCTTCCAGGCCTTCACGTTCACCCCGGCCCCATACAGGCTCCTCCGTGCCTGCTTTTCAGCCCCTGCCTTCTGCTGAAGGAACCTCCTCTTCACCACCTGAGTGTCAGAAAAGCCAACTCAAAGGGGCTTAGCCAATACGAGTTTTTATTATTTCTATTTATTTAACACCAATATTTCCAGGCATATGTGCAGGCATATCTTTAAGAGCCTTACAAATAGTAACTCACTTTTATCCTCATAACTGCCCTATGAGGTAGGTATTATTATTGGGTTTTTTTGCAAATGAGGAGGCAGAAGCAGCTTGCTCAAGGTCACAAGCTTGCTTAACAAAGTGCCAAGAGCTTGGGTAGATACAGTACATTACCCTGGACCTAATTTCTGCTCATCGTTCCACTCAGCTATTCTCAAAGTGTCAGCCAGGTTTTCCCTCATGATCACAAAATGGCTGCCACATCACATACTCACACCGCAGGTAACGAGGGCTCCTCTCCTAGCATATGGTTCTCTTTTTATCAGGGAGTAAAATCTTTCCTGAAAACTTCTTTTTATGATCTATTGGCCAAAATTGGGCCACGGGCCCACCTTTAACCCAATCACTGGCAAAAGGAAACAATGGACTTGGCATGATTGGCTTTGGCAATGGTGGGCGGCCCTGGGGGAGGAGGCTTCTTTCCTGAGCCCCCACGTGGGAAGATGGGGGCATGTCTGTTGGGTGGGTGTCTGTCACAGCTCACCTTCTCAAAGGGTCAAACCCTTTTGTTTCCAGCATTTTTGAAACCATCGGGGGAAACACAAACAAGTGTTTAACAGCGTCAAAAATGGCTTCTTTCCAGTCATGAATGACTATGGCATATCTGGGGGAAATTAAATCAGAGTGGTTGGCTGCAGCAGCAGGTTTTTCCGGGAGGAAAGAGCAGACAAATAGCTGAGAAGGGAGGCTGCGGGAGATTAGGGAGGGCTCTGCCTGGGAGCACAAGGCGTCTGGCCAACGTGGAGCGAATGAGTGATTCAGAGGGTGGGAGGTAAGGTGTGGTGGAGAGGACACCTTGGAGAGTAAGCCGGGCCGTGGTGGTCCACAGTCTGAGCAGTAGAAATGGAGGGGAGGGAGCCGTCTCACCTCTTCAGTCTCCCCCGATCCTGGTTACTGTCATGCTACCATCCCGCCTCCCCACCCAAAGAAAATCATCTCCTCAACCCCACTTCCTATTCCCACCCCTTCCCTCCCCTTCCCCTCCAGACACCTGGAAAGAGCTCCCCAAGTATACTTCCTCGACTCCCACCCACTCCTCAATTCCTCACAATGTGGCTTCTGACCCCACCTTGTACTGACAGTGATCTCAGGAAGCCCACCAAGGAGCTCAGTGAATAAGGGAGCCCTCGAGGAAATCGAGATGAAGGTAAAATTCCATTTCCGTATGTGCGTCAGAAGGATGCTGCGGGCTGCTGGTAGCCTCCTAGAAGGACGGGAGGGTTTGTCCCAGGGCACTCCATCCCCAAGGACATCCGACACCCTCTCACCCTATCTGACCCTGCAGTGCTCTCTGTGACACTGCTGCCATCACTGAGGGACAGTTCTGCCCCTGTCCCTTCCTGGTTCTCACACCTTTCCTTGGGCTGGTTTTCCTCTGTCCACCCCTTAAATGTCAGGGTTCCCCAGTGTTCACCCTGGGACCCCCTTCTCCTCTCTGTCTACATCCTCCTACCCATCTCCCCCGGGGCTGGAATTCCCACCTCTGGGCCAGCATGTCCCAGTCTTCCTCCTGTGCTCCAGACTCCAGTCTGCACCTGCCTATGGATGCCTCTACCTGGATGTCCCCCAAGACCTCAAACCAACGAACCAATTTGGAACCATCGCCTCCCTCCTTGTTCCTGCTCTTCCCCTTTCTCGCTTATCTCCACCAGTGGCTTGTTTCCTCTACCAGCCACGTGAGCCAGGAGATTGGCAGCGTTGTTTAATCCCTCTCCCATCTACACCCAGATAGACTGACGAGCCTAGTGAACTCCTCAGAATTGTCTTTCAAATCTATTCTCAGATCCCCAGCCCGAAGCCACCGCCCTGCTTCAAGCCTTTATCCATCTCTTGCCTAGACCACTCCTGAAGCCTCCCAGCTAGCCTCTATTTCCAGCCATCCAGGTGTTAATCTAGCCCTTGGAAGGGCCTGGAAGAATGGTGCCCACACCACACTGCAGAACTGGCCCGCCAGGGGAGCTGCTGCCTCTGCTCCACCATGAAGGTGGGGAATCCCAATTAGAGCCGTTAGTTAATAACACAGCCTGAGTCCTACGGCTGAGACCAGGGCTCAGGAAGCCAGGATGAGGACGCCACTGTCTCCACTGCTGTTGTCTCTCCAGGAAGCTGGATGCTGGGTCACTGATGCAGAACTACTCAATGTCTTCTCTCCCTGCTTGCCAGGGGAGGACGGACAAGGAGGAAGATGGCCTCACCTCACTGTATTTTCCAGGTCATGGGCAACAGCTTCCACCTGGCAGAACCTAATTCATATTCCAAAACTCAGCTGCAAGCAATTCTGCAAATATAGTGTCAGCTTGCCAGGCCCTGCAGTACTTGGTGGGCATGCAGGACAGGAGAGAGAAAGGATGCTGAGGGCCAGTCCCTTGCTCTGTTCTAACCCACTCTCCTTTTTGCACCCAAGGGACGTTGTGAAATTCAGGTCAGATAACATCACTTCCTTGTGCTAGCCCAACCCCTCCAGAGGCTCCCTGTGCCCCCAGGAGAAAGTCTGACTCTTTCTGTCCTGATAGTGTGACCACGGCTATGCATGGGTCTGGCGGTAGCCATGCCCCCGTGAAGCCAGGACCTGGAATCCCCTCTCCACCTGATCAGTTGCCACCAGTCCTTGAGACTCAGCCCCACGTTCCCTCCCAGCCCCTCACTTCCTCTAGCCTGTCCCAGGGCACCTTGAATGTGCCTCAGGTGTGGCTGCCTCAGGTGTCTCTGCCACCCTCCTCTGCGGGGTCCTCACACGTGGGGAATGTGTCTACTTAGTCATCGTATTCACAGAACTAGTGTAGGCACACACAGTGATCATGGCAGTCGCTTATAGGATATTTACCACGTGCCAAGTGCTAAGGGTTTTGTATGTACTAACTCATTAGATCTTCCTAACAACCCTCTGAGGGCACGTGGTAGAGGCTGCACTGCTCCATCATTGTCCCCTCGTTCCTCTCTGGGCACACGGCTTGATTACATCTCCTGGCCTCCCTTGCAGCCATGTGTGTCTGTGTAACCCCTTCTCACGCATGTGAACTGAGGGACGTGATTTCCAGCCAGGGCTCTCAGGAAGGCAGTCAGGCTTCCCCCACGCTCCTTCCCCTCTGCCAGTGGGACACCGGCTATGGCGACCCAGCCAGGAGCACCAGGACAATGACAGAGCCCCCTGGGGCAGGGGGAGCTACAAGAGGCAAAGAGCCTGGGTCCTTGGAGTCATTGCACTGCAGGGACCCGCCTGCTGGTGAGTGAGAAATACGTCGCTATTGAGTTTGAGCCATTGCATTTTGGATTTGTTAGGGCAGGTTATCCCATCCTGACTGAGGCAGTGGAGGCAATGATTATGCCCCATGTGACTGTCCCCATCACAGAAGTGGGGAAACTAAGGCAGGGGGTGTCGAGTAACCGGCCCAGGGTCACACAGCTGGTAAGTGGAGCGCTGGGGTGAACCCAGGCTCTGATGGAGCTGGAAGTAAAGACAGGGGCAGTCAGGACCTGGGGGCTGGAGGTGGACAGAATTGGAATGGGAGGCTGGGAGAAGCAAGAGGTCAGAATCAGAACCGGAAGTTGGACCTGAGCTCTGGGGACCCCCCATGGGAAGGAGCAGGAGGAAGAAATGGGGCCTGGGGGCTTCCCTGGTGGCGCAGCGGTTGAGAGTCCGCCTGCCGATGCAGGGGACATGGGTTCGTGCCCCGGTCCGGGAAGATCCCACATGCCGCGGAGCGGCTGGGCCCGTGAGCCGTGGCCGCTGAGCCTGCCCGTCCGGAGCTTGTGCTCCGCAACGGGAGAGGCCACAACGGTGAGAGGCCCGCGTACCGCAAAAAAAAAAAAAAAAAGAAATGGGGCCTGAGTAGGAGGTGCTGGAATAATTGGCAGCAAGGGGACAGGGAGGCCAGTGGAGGGGAGAGAGATGTAGGGTTTGTGGTTTACAAAGAGAGGACTGTGTGGAGCCCAGGAGGACCCTGGCTGCAGCAATTAACAGGGCAGGGGGGTCAATACAGATCTGAATGTCACTTGCAGAACCCATGCGTTTAGGACTCCAAGGGACCTTGCTGTCATCTGGCCTGCCCCCTCCTGAGGAAGAAGCCAGCTGGGAGGGGTTAAGCGGCTTGCTCAAAATTGCAGTGTGTTTTTATCTTTTTCTTTTTAAACTGCAGAAGATGGCTTGTGTGGCACATGCTCAGCTCCAGACTCACATCTGGAGCCCAGGAAACCCAGGGCGCCCCTGCCAGCCCCTGGCTCATCCTGGCGTCACTGTGTTATTATTTTAACTATTGCGCTCATAGAGAAATGCTGCCAGTATGTTAAAGACTGCATTAATTAATTAACCAGGCACTTCATTGAGAGTCAATGGCGTAATTGTTGTTCGTGGTGGATAAATACTAATTGAATATTAAGAACATATTTGTGCAGAAGGAGCTGCTTCCAACGAGCTATGCCCTTTGTCAGCCAGATGTTTGGACTCGTTTTGGAGGCTGATTCATTAGCTGGGAGCGCCCTGGCATTTGGGCTGTGTTGTTCTGTGTCTGACAAGGAAGGCGGGCAGCCTGTGAAGGACTGGCTCCCAGACTGTAAGAAGTGGGGGGCGGGGGGGACCTCCGCAGACAGACCTGGAAATAACAGTCGTATTAAGCAGATGACAGATGCGTATTAAGCTTTTCTTTTTAATTGAAGTATAGCTGATTTACAATGTTAGTTTCAGGTGTAGAGCAAAGTGATTCACCTACATATATATATATATATATATATATATATATATATATATATATATTTCACATTCTTTTCCCGTATAGGTTATTACAAAATATTGAGTATAGTTCCTTGTGCTATACAGTAGGTCCTTGTTGTTTATCTATTTTATATATAGTAGTGTGTATATGTTAATCCCGAACTCCTAATTTATTCTTCCCACCTCTTAAGCTCATTTTAAATTTAAACACTCTATTCTTTTAATTTTTTTCGGCTGCACGGCATGTGGGATCCTAATTCCCAACCAGGGATGGAACCCTCGCCCCCTGCACTGGAAGCGCGGAGTCTTAACCACTGGACTGCCAGGGAAGTCCCCCACCTATTAAGCTTTAACTGAGGCAATTCTAGGTGTGATTTTAGGCATTGCAGAAGACCTCCTTCTCTTTCAAATCCTCCAAATGGATGGTTAAATCCTGGCCTGTGAGGCAGGCAGGGTGGGGCCTGTCAACTCCATTTTACAGGTGGGGAAACTGAGGCTCTATGAAGCAAGGTGACTTTCTCGGAATCACGAAGCCACAGAATCCCAGTCTCCGAGCTTCCAGCTACAGCCATATCCCCCCTGTGGAGGGCGGCTCAGGCCCCCAGACCCCTGATGAGCTGAGGGGAGATGACTCGGGGTCCCTGAGTCTCAGAACTGACTGGGCCCCAGCAGTCAGGGCCCTCAGCAGACTTCCAGCTCTTGTGACTGGCTCATCCCTGCCAAGGCTGTATGAGGTGGTGTCGCAAGGAGTGCGGGCTCTGAAGCCGGAATTCTTGGCTTCAGAGCTCAGCTCCGAATCTTGGTCAAATCTTGAGCAAATGACTTAAGCTCTCTGTGTCTCAGTTTCCAAATGATAAAATGGAGATAATAATAGGCCTTACCTCAGTAACCATGAATGGCCCATACTGTGTCTTTACATAAATTAAGAAAAGCTTCCCTCTCCCCTCCAAGAGACACAGGTATATGCCGGGTATGCTCCTTGGTTAGATCATGGACTGCTCTCTTGGCCAGATGCCCTTGTTTAGTGAACAACCTTCCCAGCTGTACATGGCAGCCCTGCCTACAGGGTTGTCATGAGAGTAAAAAAGATATAACACAGTAAGCGCCTAACATGTGTTAGAATCTTCCAGTTTTCTGACCCCACCTCCTCAAGAACTTGGCATGATTTGCTGCCACCTACGTACTGCTGGCAGCCTCCTTCAGAAAGACTGATAAGAGGATGTTGAAACATGAACCAGGAACATGACAGGAGACAGCTCCTGTCACTGCACCGAAGGCAGCAGAGGGCCGGCAGAGCCTGATAACAAAGTGTCTCCTCACAGCCCTGGCCCTGGGGCACTCGGAGAGGCTTCGGGAGGACCCCTCCCTCCACCCCGGCTCCAGCCTCTTAGTCACTGCTCTTGGGGAGAGCTCGCTCACAGCTGTGCAGAGCTCAGACCAGGGCCCGGAGACAAGGATTCAAGTCCAATTGCACTCAAGTTGAATTGGGAGGTGATCCCAGGAAACGTTGGGAGCGGGCTGGGGAAGGAGACAGGGAGGGAGGGCAGCGCCGTAGGCCACGGGGGCTCTGCGGACCCCTGGGAGAGGCCAGGGCTCTACACGGGGTGGGGCTGCCCCAGGGCTGCTGCTGGGGGGCGGCGCTGACTCCAGTCATCACTCCTGGGCCAGGAGGTCCCCATCCAGCAGAAGAATTGGAAGTGGAGGCCCCAGGGCCTCGGTCCTAAGGATAGTCCTTGCTGTGTGCCAGGCACTGTTGAATTAGGTCATCCCCGTGTTGCAGGTCCCTCAGGGGGAAAGTGAGGTTTCACAGAGCCAGTAAGCACAGAGTCGCATGCTCGCTGTTCTGTGTGAGCCTCATTGTTAAATCCTACCAGGCACGAAGGGGTCAGCAGGGGGCAGCCCTCCCTGCCTGTCGCACAGTCCTCCAGTCCCCTCCTCTGAAGGCATTTGAGTCCGTCTCCCCAGGGGGAGGGAGGCTCCCCCTCCGCCCTGATTCAGCTCCGAGGCTATGGGAGGGAGGCTCTGGCCTTCGGCCCAGTGCCCGTCTCCTGTTCAAACCTCAGCCCTGCCCACTGTGGTCACAGGCCATTCTTATCAGTCAGGGTCTGGGAGAACCCCTAGCAGCTCTCGTCACCCCCCAGGGACTTCCCGGGCCTGACTAGGGCACCACCGGCAGGCCAGCAGGACTTCCTTCATAGGAGGGAGACTCCAGTTTGAGGAGGGGGCAGAGCCACCTGCCCTTAAGGACCATCCCGCCCTCTGCCCCCAGTTTGATGGGCAGAGCAGTCTCTCTGGGAGCTCCCAGTCAGATGGGGGAGGCACAGCCCCAGACCCGGGGCAGCTCTGTCTCCTCTGCCTTCTTGATAGGGTAGCAGGGTTTGAAGAAACCCACGTGGACACTCAGAAATACCAGACAGAAGCTGGGAACGTGGGGCGGGGTGCTGGGGTGGGTGTGAGGGGAAAGCTTTCTGCTCTCAGTCCTGGAGGTGACAGGACTGGGTCCTGGAGACCCAGACAGGGCCTTGCCGGGGAGGGTGAGGCCAGTGTGGCAAGAGCCAGGGGCTATTTATATCTCTCACCAAAATCTTTGTCATTGCTCTTGGACCCATCTCCCGAGAGGTGGGGATCTAAAGGAGCTTACCATCTCCTCATGGTACCCCAGGGCGGCCTCCAGGGCCAGTGAGGTGCCCGGGCTCAGTGGGGTCAGATGACAGATTCGGGGGTGACGTCAGGGAAGGGCCCCTTTGTAGGTATCTCAGAGGTGCACAAGCCATCGCCTGACAGCCCAGGTGTGGGTCTGTGGCAGCCAAGAAAATGCTTGGGAGAGGCCAGAACTGCGCAAGGCATTGGTCCCCGAGGAGTGCTGGCTTAGGCTCCCAGCACTGCTGCCTCCCCATCTCAGACCCTGTCATAGGCCCTCATCTCACCCCAGCAAAACTCTCCTGGGAAGCTGATGACATCAGAAGTGCCCCAGGAAGCCACCCACCCCCAGGGCGACAGACGGGACTATATATATGGAGGAAGCGCAGCCCTGTCACCCTCCAGCTCCAAGTTGCCTTCTGCTTCCCCTGCTTCCCCCGCTTGGCACCAGGGCTGCTGCTGCCTATATTAGGAGCGCTCGGCAGATGGAAGGGGCGGGACCCTCCCGCATGCCCCTGGGCTCTCTGCACGTGCCAGCCTGGCCCTGAGCCATCAAGGACCTGGCCCACCTTCCCTGGACTGCCTGCACCTACCTCAGACCCTATGGGGTAAGGACTCTGTGTCAGTCTGATTCTGGGGACACACACCAGAGGGGCCCATAGAGGGGGGGTACGGAGAGGGTGGGATCATGGCTAGAAGAAAAGGAGCAAGGAAGGAGTGGAGGAAACAAAGTGTTGAGACAGGGGTGGGGGACCCAGGAGCAGGGAGAAGAGGTAAGATCTGAAAGGAAGGTGTAGAGCAGAAGAAAGAGGAGTCTGGGGTCTGAGGGGCCCCCAACCTCTACAGTGACTGTGCAAACTGGGAAAAGGCGCCCTCTGCAGGTGGATGAATTAGGAAAAGGGGTAAGTCAAGTGTGTCTGTGTATGAAGAAAAAGACAGCCTCCCTTCTTCCCAGAGGATTGGGCCCCAGGCCAAGTCACCCAGCTTGGGGAGCAGGGCATGGGCCCAAAGACGGCAGTGCCCTCATGACCTGCACAGCTGTGCCTGGCAGCCTGCTCCTGAGCCCATGGTTAGAAGAGAGGCTGAGGGGGGCAGGCCTGCCCTTGGGCCTGAGCTCCGAACTGAGGGCTGCTCTCGGGACACCCCAATGCTCTGCCCCCAGCAGCCGAGTTCTGACCACCTAAGAGGCAATCCGTTTAACCATGTCGGCAGACAAACAATTCTTACCGTCTCCCAGCTGAGGGCTCCAGGCTCACCAGGGAGACCAGGCTCATTAGGAAACCACACAGCGTGTTGCCCCAGGCAGGCAGGAAGCCAGCAGGCCACCCATGGCAAGATGCAGCCTGGTCTCCTATGGAGGTGACAGCCCAGACCTCCAGCTCCCACTTCTGGCATCAGTGGTTGCTTCCCGCTCCGGGAAACCCTGGAGGCAGGACCTGCATCCGGCTCAGCATCCCAGGCCCACCCGGGGCCCATCCTCTGTCCTCCATTGCTTCGTATACCAGCAGGTGGGGTCCCTCGCCATCCTGGGTGACTGGCGGGTCCTGCAGCTTTGATTCCTGATTGTGTTCTGTGGCTCTGGCACTCGGGACGTGTCAGAGACTGAAGTACAATTTGCATTTTAATAAAGAAAGTTGTATTTCAGTGATTTGCATTGAAATAAGGTGCTGCTTCCTCCCTCCCTTCCTTCCCAGCTGGTGGTGGCACCTTTGGGAAAAGAAGCCTCCCCAGGCCTTTGGCTCCCCACATAGCCTCCCCAGCCAGCTTCAGGGGGGAGGATGGGAACAGCAGGGATCCTCCCCCATCCCCTTACTCAGGCACTGTCTCTGCAGGGCTTTCCAGCACACACATGCACACACGTGCATACAGGCACATGTACATGGCCAGTGCACCCACACACCTCATGACACAGAACGCACGCACATACACACATGCACACACCACGTGTACATGCAAACACACACGCACTGGCCCATGCATGAAGACGTGCACACACACCACGCACCTAGTACACACATGCACACACATGCATAAGCGCACACCAACACCTAGCCACCAAAAGTGACACGATGCCCTCATGCCTTGTGCTCTAACTCCAGCTACCCAACCCTGGTAAACCAGCCCTCAGAAACTTACACCGGTACAGCAACACCCACGAACCATTGCATCTGATGGTCCCTGGGTCCTCTGGACCCTGGAAAGCAGGAGGGGCTGAGATGCCTGGAGGCCAGGTCTGGCAGGGGAGGGATAGCGAGTGGTGGGGCTCATGGCCCAGCAGCATCCCAGGGTCCCTAGGGGTCCCCTCCTCACCCCAGCTTTGCCGCAAGCATCGTTGGCTCCTGAGGGTGCAGATGCTCGGGCAGCTTCCTTCTTCCTTTGACTTACCGCGTGCCTCCAGGGGTGGGGGTGCCGGCTTGCTTTTCCTGGCTAAAGCTCTGTCTCCTGCAGCAGCCATCAGCCCTGGCCTCCCCGCCAGCGCCCCAGTCCCCAAGACAAGCATTCTCTTTCCTCTCCACGTGAGCTGTCCTCTGGTCCCCGCCTCCCGGCAGTGCTGCGGGAGGGGCACAGACTTTCTCATCTCCAGAACCAGGCTTGACTCCTGGTGCTGGCTCTGCTTCCTCATCCCAGCCTGGGACACCTATTCCTGGACTTGTGAGGTCTGACAAGTCCCAGAGTCAAATGCTCAGCACGTGGTCGGGGTTTCATAAATGAAGGCTGGCATCACTGCAGACCCCTGAAGGCACACAGCCCCGCTCTCGGCATAGTGATGGGTCCCCAGGACAACCTCAGAACCCACGTGAGTCTAAGCAGATGCCCCCTCAGTCCAGCACAAGGGCTGTGGCGAGGAGCATACAGCCCTGCGCAGGGGCAAAGACCCGGACTCCATGTCACCTTGTCCCTGAAAGCCTCAAATTCCCCATCTGTAAAATGGGCACAATGATGTCGGCCCACTTCCCTCCAAGGACGTTAGGGGGAGCCAATGAACAAAAGCGTGCTCTTGTGCTGGGGAGGCTATAAGGCAGAGTGGGAAGATGGGCCAGGTCCACTTGAGGTCCAAGAGGGATGAGCCTCTTCCTGTATGGAGATCCCAGTCCTGAACAACAGGCAGGAAACCCAGGCAGAGCCTGGGCGGGGCCACTGGTCATCCCAGGGCCCCAGTTGCCTTGTGCCTGCTCCACTCAGGGGTGCCCAGACACCATCTCTGTCCTCACGGCCAACCCCAGGAAGCCAATGGTATTGTCCTATTTACAGATGAGCAATTCTGAAGCCAGGATCTTTCCACCACCTCAGACCTCTGGCAGGTCATGGAGACGGCTGGAACTTGGGCCGAGGTGAGAGGAAGTGGTGGTGACAGAACATGTGAACATTTGGACATAGGGCAGAGGGGCTGGCAAGGGTGAGGACCCCGAGGCAGGAGGGCCCTGGCCTGTTTAGGGCCAAGGAGGCTGCCGCGAGGTGCGTCTTCGGCCCTCAGGGTGCTGGCGAGGCTGGCTGCCTCTGGATTCCTTGTCCTTGTTCACAGTGTGCCTTGAAAATGGCTGTCATTTTCCGTGTGTGTTGTGATGGTCAAAAGGTCAGGAAGTAGGGCCTCAGGCAAGAGGCCAACCTGAGCTCCCTGAGCAGGAAGGACGAGGGTGCCAGCCCCTGGGATGCAGCCTTAGCGTAAGTAAGACAGGGAAACTCAGACCACAGGGCGGTGGGGATGGATCCTGGCCAGTAGAGCCAAGTTTGCCCCAGGCCCTCCTTCCAAATGGTTTGTCCCAGATGCCTTCCTGGCATGGCCAGTCTCATAAATGCTCTCAGACTCACAAGTTAGGGTCTTGGAGGACTTCCCGTCTAGGGGCATGATTCGAATTCTACCCACACCCCCCTATACAAGCACGTCTGCGCAGGCACAACCCTCAGCCCAGCTGCGACGGACAGTTCTTCCTGTTTCCAGCCCCTGCCCGTGGCCCAGTCCTGCCAGCCTATCTGGAGTGGGGCTCCGTTTCCTTAGAACGCCCTGGACTTCTGCAGGGGGAGAGCTCTGTGGGATGCTTTTGCCTTCCTGGCTGGGAAGCCAGATCCTTGGGCAAAAGCCTAGAACTGGGGAAGCCACAGCATTGACCAAAATAAGTTATAATTTATTGAGCATTCACCATGCAGCAGGCCGAATACCAGGCATACTATTTTACCTTCACAACCATATAAGCAGGTGTGATTGACTCCATCCTATAGATGAGGAAACTGAGGCTCTGCCCGGTTCCAAGATGCACCCAGGGCTCTACACTGAGCATGTTGTGGAGGTGGGTTCACCCAGGGCAGTTTGATTCAGGCTCTGTCTCACCACTAAGCCTTATTCACTTCTATGCTGGCTCCTTCCCTCCCTCCCTCTCCCCACCTGCCTCTCTTCCACTCACCTTTAGTTTGCTTCTGCTTTGTGTCAGGCCCTCTTTGCATGGAGTTTCCATTTAGAACAGAGGCTCCTCACTGATGCGATGCCTGGACCCCTCTGGCGCCTGGGGAAACTTATAGATCCCTTTTCAGAATAACATTTGTAAATCCACACAATAAAATTTCTAAGATTCACAGGAAACCAATTACATTAAAATGCAGTTATCAAAATATTAAGAAAAAATTGTGATGGAGTAACACATGTGCTTCTTTATTAACGCACTAAATAATAAGATCGAGCAGTGGGTCTAATAAAACTACCATCCTTTTGAAGTAGGGTTGAGTATAAATGATATTTCAAGATTTCTGCTGCAATATATGATTTGAAATGACCTGCACTTTCTACGTGTGACAGAGCCACGGATTCTCTGACAACTACTGTGGTTCCCTGCTGACATGCACAAGGGAAGGAGGTGCTCAATTTTAACTAAAGATGAGTGAAATAAAAATGTGATTTTTTTCCCATGCACACTGACAGACCCCCAGAATTCTATACAGGGATCCTTGGGGATCTGTAGACCCCAGGCCATTCCTAGTAGCAGAAGACAACCTGGAAATAGATAAACTAGCTGGAAGGGTGAAATGCAGGGAAGACAAATGAGGAGGAGGTGGGGGGAAGGAGCCGAGTCAGTGAGGGGCCACCTGGAGGAAGTGAGGGAGCAAGCCTGGGGGTGCCTGGGAGAAGTTGATCAGGAGGCCAGTGCAGTGGGTGTGTCTGAGTAGGGAGAGAGTGGTGGCCACGAGGTTGTAGGGTTTCAAGCAGTGCTGAAAATTTGGATGCATTCTAGGGATGGCAGGGCCGTGGGACCACAGACACCAGAGAGGGTCTCTCTGGCTGCATGTGGAGGGCCCCCTGTGTGGCGGGGGACCCCTGAGGAGTCGACAGCACTCTTCCAGGCTCATCCAGGGTGGCAGCAGCGTGGGGAGAAGTGGTCAGATTTGGGGCACATTTTCAAAGTAGAGCCAGCAGGATTTCTGAGTTGAAGGTATGGGATGAGAGGAGTTCATGTCCCCACCCAGTGGCCTGGTGCTCCCATCGATGGCTCTGGGGCCTCGGCCCTGCTGCTCGAGACTTGATGGCAGAGCTCTGGTTCTGCCACCTGCCCCCAGCCCGACAAAGGGCCCCGAGGAAGCTGAGGCAGGGACAATGGGGGAGCACCCAACAGGGGCCAGATGGCAAAGTCACCTCTTGGTTTTTCAAAGCTAACACTCTCTCTTTCCCATCAATCAGTATTGCCTTTAACATGAAGCCTTCGGGGACACCTTCCCACTGCCTCTACACAGGACTGGTTTTGATAAATTAGTTGCTTTGCCAACATCCAGGGATTCCCTCAAGAGATTACTTACCTGCTCTGTTGACATGGATGTCCTCTATTTACTCTCACTTCCCAGGCAGCTCAGGGCCGTCCTTGGCAACCCAAAACACAACACTTCCCCTCGCCCAGGGTCATTTCCAAAGACAGCTGCAAGGCTAGGAGGCTTTGTCTCAGACTGAAAACCAAGCCACCCTTAGTACGTGCAAAGAAAATGTTGACTGAATGAATGAGGTGAATAGGGGTGAGGAAAGAAAGACAACTTCTCAGCTCCCTCTGAGTCTATTCTCTCATTTACCTTGACGTCCCAGAACATCAGAGGCACCCACGGTCCCATGTGAGGGCAGGAGGCTGTCCCGGTTCCACACGCTGCGGCCCGACCGCCATTTTGGGTTGTCAATGCCCTGCCCACAAACCAGCTGGGCTGTGGGAGAGCGGCTGCATCACTCCCATCCATGTCTCTTTGTCTGTCCGCACTCACATCCTGCCTCTAAGCCTCTTTCTGTCCCTCATGGGCCCTCCTATGGGGCCATTTGATTCTCTGGTGAAACCAGGTCTGCACCTCCACTTTTTTGCCCCCCTGCCTCCACCAGTGAGGCTATGTGGTGGGACTTTAGGTTCCTGGCTCCCTCTGGAGGGGTCATACCCCAGGAAAGTTCTCTTTGGGATGCCCAGGGAGTCCCAAAGATTCCTGAAGCCTAGATCAGGGTTGGCAAACTCTGGCCTGTGGGCAACGTCTGGCCTGCCACTTGGTTTTATACAGTCTTGGAGTGAAAAATAGTTTTTACACTTTTAAGTGACTGAAAAAGAACCAAGAAAATTTTGTGACATGTGAAAATTATTTGAAATTAAAATTTTATTGTCTGTAAATAAAACTTTATTGGCACACGGCCTCAATTGGTTGTTTATGTATTGCCTACGTTGCTTTTGCACCATGTCAGCAGAGATGGATGGTCATGACACAGACTGTATGGGGCCTGTAAAACACAAATATTTACTGCCTGGCCTTTTTATGAATAAGTTTGCCCCCGTGGCCTAGAGCCCGCATGGCCTGTGGAGCCTGGCCCTGGGCTCGAGTCCAGCCTCTGACTGGCTGAGAGGGTTGAAGTTACACGTAAAGCTTGTTCCTTCACCCTTCCCTCCAGGTGCGAGTGTTTCCCCACCTCTACCTCAAACTTCCCGCTAAGGTCGGTTGGAAGATATCACAGGATCAGCTCTGGCGGTATCTGGCCCTCGTGGGCTCACTAATGCCAGAGCCTTTTGGAAGCTCACACAGTGACCCCCGAAAGTTTCCCTTAAGAGGAACGGCCACTCCCAGGCAGGTGTGGCACGTTCCATCCCTTAGAAAGCAGCCGCGGGGACTACGGTGGGCTGGAGTCACACCGGCTTCTCTTAGAGGCTTCTTGGACTTGGGTCGAGGGGGAGACCCATCAGGCCTGGCCATTGCTTGGCTGTGGGGGACAGGTGGGGGGAGCAATTGTGTGGGCTGTGTGGTCCCAAGAGCACTGTGAAGGTGGTCCCTGGGGATTTGGGCAGCCCACCCCCTCCCCTCCTGGGACTATGGTCTCTTGGCATCATAGCTATGGACTTGCAGCACCCCTTCCCTCCCAGGTCTGAGGCTGAGAAGATGCTGCCAGCACTCTCCCCCTGGGTCTCTCTACCACCTCCCAGGCACCTATCACTCCTAACCACCCGCCCCCAGGGCAGGGCCCTCTGTGTGTATCTGGGCCTTGGCGCCCAAGAGCTGGCAGAGCTGGCCCAGGCTGGGGCATTGAATCCTCCCCGCTCGTCCCCCACAGTGGCTTTATTAATTGTTTATATTGGAGTCTGTTAATTGGCAATAACCAGCGTGCTGAAGCATCTTTTAATGACACCCCCACCCCCCACAGGGCCCTAAGGCCGTGAAGGATTGGAGGATTCAATAAAGTGAGAAGGAATTAGCACCCCATCCTCTTCATTAGCCAGTTAGATAAACTGCCAACACCTGTCACACAAATCCAGCCGGAAAGAGAAGTGGTCCCTCAGGAACTTCCGTGGGCGAGGTGAGGTGCAGGCCGGACCACACTGGGCGTTGCACACCCAACCCCACCCGCATGCGGGCACACAAAGAAGCATGCATAGGTGTATCCAGACCCCTGGGTTTGCCTCCTGTGCTGGCCTGGAGCACACCTGTTCATTCAATAGGCATTGCTTCAGCACCTACTACGTGCAGTGCTCCCTGGGGGTGTGACAATAATCTGTCACAGCCTGTGAGGAAACTGCAGTCCACCAGGAAGACAGACCAGTCCAGACCTCCCTCTGGACTCTGGAGCTACACTCTCTATCCGGTTTCCCACTGGACACGTCTGCTTGGAGAGCAGGTACGCACCCCACCCGCCGCACATCCTAGATTGAACACGTCCGCCCCCGCCCCCACCATAGTCCGCTGTCCCCTCCGTCATCCTCCACCCCTCCTTCCAGCCCGCCCCCCCATCCGCCAAGCCACGTCCTGTGTTCTTGCTTCCCTTTACCCCACCTGGGCCACTGCTGCAGCACTTGACAGCGTTAAGGCCCTCACACCCTCCCCCAACCCCCAGGCCGGCCCTCTCCCCACCCATCCATGGCCCAGCTGCTGGGGGATCATTCTAAACACAGGTTTGTTTGGGACAGACTCTCTCTTTGGTCTCTGATCCTCAGGGAGGGTACCTTCGTCTGGTGGGACTGCTCTGAATGCCTGGTACGTGGGTGTGTTAAACAGGAGATGCCGTGGCTCCAGCCTCCTGCAGAGGGAGATGGAAATCTAGTGCCATCTTGGAGATGCCCTCAAGGATGAACTGTCCAGAGGGAACACGTCCCATCCTGCCCACTGTGAGTTAGACTTGGCTGAACCTTGTTGGGCCCTAGGGGATGGGAGGGGGATGGAATAACTGACACCCTCATGTGAAGGGAAAATTTAAGGGCCCGGAGGAGCCTAATGGGGACAGCACCGATCTTCCCAAGAGGCTTTCTCAGCCAAGGTGGAGTTCCTTGTCATAAGCAGGGATACATGCAGGAGGGTGAGTACACCTATCCCTCACTCCATGACTTTAATTTCTGAACACCCTGCTCCTGGATGAAAAACCATAAAATGAAAAATATTTTCATTAATTTGAATGAAAAAAGACGGTACGTTCTATCCCCTGCCAAGGCACCCAATTTCTCACAGAAAGACACGGCCATTGAACAAGGAAAACAAGTTTATGTAAGGAATAAACAACGACCTGAAATTAAATACTGTGGCTCGTAACTAAAATGTAATGTGATAAAGATTTCTCTTTCCCGCACAGGAGATGGACAGTGCTTTGCAGGGCTCACGGTTATCGTGTGCTGAAAAACAGAGTTATAGCAGAGAACAAACACTTCAGGGCAAAGTGAAAGCTTACCAGAGAACACTTTCAAGCAGATGGAAACAGGAAACGGCCCCCTCACCCCGCACCGCCTGGCGCGTGACAACGAGCAAAGCAGTTGGTCCCTGCAAACGTGGCTCGGGACACAGAGGCGTCCCACAGGACCATCTCTGCAGGAGGTGAGACAGCAGAGCCCAGCAAACATGACGAGTATGTCTTTGTTGAAAACTGTAATGCAGAAATATAACTTTTAAAGGTGTGTTTCATTAGTGGGCTTTGGCGTGAAATGTTTTTATAACGAAAAAGGGGGGCTGTTGTGAAAAGTGGTATAACTTTCAAGGTAGGGCAGAAAGTCTCCAAGCACAGAACCTGAGCTAAGGGCCTGTGTTTCCCCAGGACGTGGTTCCCAGGTTCCCAGCCTTATTAGTAGAATTCAGGAAAAACAGCCGAAGTTGAAGCTCTGAGGTTTTCCTCACTTCCCTCCACCCAGGGCCCATGGCTCCCTTCCCCTCCTCACAGCTCGCAGAGGCCTCAAAGAAGGAAAAACCCCAGGAACATGGTTGGAGTTTATAAGAGTCAAGCCAAAATACGGGACTATGATTCTGTAATCAACTCTGATTCTCCTCCCCTCCCCTGTCCCCTGTGTGAAGTCTGCTGTTTACAGGGCTCAGCATCCATTCCCCCCACTTTATGGCAATAAAGACCCCATTTCCTTTGGAGCACTTCCCCCATCCCCACCCCCAACTCTTGGTCATGTTGCTTGGATAGGATTGGCTCCCTTCAGCCCCAGGGGTGGGGCCTGGATGTCTGCGGCCAATCACTGAAGCTCCTCAGCCACAGGAATTGGTCCACGGATGGGCACATGACCCAGTTCAGGCCAAGGAGACGCAGGATGTTGGAGGATTCTGGGAAAGGAGCTCCTCTGCTTTCCCAAGAGTTGCCAGCAGAGCTTGCTCGCTGCCACCAGACTTGAAGGAGGAAGCAGAGTAGCACCAGGAATGCTGACAGCCATCCTGGCCAGAGAGGGCAACGTCAGGATAATGTTGACACCATGGAAAGCAGAGAGGAGAGGCAGGAACAAGGTCTCTGGTGATATCACTGGGCTGCTGGATCCAGCCTCACCTGAAGCAGTTAACTTTGTATTTTTTAAATGAGCCTTTCTACTTTTTAAGTCAGTGTTTTCTGTTACAACTAAAATATTCCTTTCTAATACTCCTGGTCTCTGCTCCCTAGAGTATAAAAGGTCATTCCCATGTGGGACAGAAAGGAGAGGCCCTGGTGTAGGTTATGCACAGGGTTACTGGAGACAGGCTGCTGGGCACGCCCCATATGGGGTCAGGGAGACCAACGACATCTGGTTCATGATGGACATCTCAGGCCACTGCTGCTTGGTGACTCAGGTCAGGTATTCAGTCTCTCTGGAGCCCATGGCAAGAATCCTCAAAGGATTAGAGTTACTTACTCAAAAGCTCTAGAGACTCGGCTGTGGCTTTCCCACTGGGGCTTGCTGCAGGCGAGCCTCACTCAGCATCGTGCCCTGCCCTGGACGATCTGAGTACCACTGGCTCAGGGCTAAGGGCAGAGGGGCTTACAGCACAGCTGGGGCCCTGCAGAGCCTCCGCTGCTCAGGGCCCCTTAAAGCTGGGTGCTTTCAGGTTCCTTAGAAAAGGTGTCAGAAGAGTTGATCTTCAGGCTGCTTTTTCAGAGGTAGAGGGTTCAAGTGGCAGCAAATTCTCTTTCACTTTGAAGAGAGTATTCCAACAGGCCTCAGACCACCAACCAGCAGGATCCTCGCTGAGGCGAGAGGCCCTGTCACACATCTTACCAAAACGTCCAGGGCACTTGTGACTTCCTTCTGGTCAGACCCTATCAGTGTTTTGCTACCAATACAGAGCATAAGCCCATTGGCAGGGTGATGCCCGTGGGGAGGTGGTCCAAGGCTGCGGGAGGAGCTAGACACAGCATCCCTGAGGCAGGGCAGTAACATTCTGCTACCGTCCTGATCAGGTGCAAGCAAACAGCTTCTGGTGTTTTCTGTTTATCATGTGGAGTACGTTCCATTTTCCAGATCTGTAACTGAATACCAAGCGCCGGGGCTGAATTAATTTGCTCTACCACGGAGACTACATCTGGAACAGCAGCTGTCAACAACACCACCGCCCGCTTAAGTTTACAAGGCGCCATTGTTGCTGGCTAAGATCTAGCTATTCTTCACACTAGTTGGGCTATGTGATAGAATGGGGGTGTGACCAGGGTCGTCACAACTCCACCTTTCTGATGTCTGATGGGGATGATCATCTTTGTGGGCTCCTTGGGGTTGCGCTGTTGCTTTGGTTCACTGTACTTGTAGGTAGTAGGATTGTAAATGGCTTCCTCCTGGCCTTTCCTATTGTAATAAGCCCTAGTCTTCTGGTCAGGAAGGTGATGTGGGCTTTCTGTCACCCACAAGGACCTCGATTCCTCTCAGGAACTTGGGAAGTAACTCCTGGAGGGGGTTGAGGTGCCACCGACCTAGTGTAGGGTGAATTCAGGTGAGAGCCAGCATTATTCCTGAGCTGTTGAAGTGCCCCTCTGACCTCCAGACCACGTGGCATTCCTGTCCCCAGGAGCGAGAGTTAGCCAGACACTCATCTAATCATCCCCTCCGCTTCTCCTGTGCTCAGTGACCCAGGTGCCCCCCGGTCCTCTGCCTGTTAGGGGATGGCCGTGTGCACTAATTTCACAGGACTCCACCTGCGCAGGCCCGCCAAGCTCCTCCTACCCACTCTAAGATTAGAAATCCCGTTGCAACAGCAGCCCTTCTGTCAGAATTCCCAGACTACGGAGAGGAAATAGCTGAGCCTATTTTAAAGGTTTGGGAGGTGACAGTTAATAAGGAGTTTGATGGTTTGGGGCCATGTTTCATCTGTGGCTGTGAAAATGTGCATCTCCTACTGCACGTAATTGGCTGATGACCCCCTACTGCTGCACTGAGACCTCCTCTGGATTTGTGTCAAGGCTTCACTTCCCAGGCAGCACCCATCCCGAGTGGGCCTGGCAGGGATACCAGGAAACTCCTCAATCCCCACCCGCCACCCCACTCCCACCCCTGTCCTCTCTGGGAGGACTTTGTCTCCAGGACTTCCCTGCGGCCTTGCTGAAACTTTCTCCGAACTGCACGGCTGTCTGGAACTCTTCCTCCCTTCCTTCTGTCCTTCCCAGGGGTCAGACTGTGTAGTGATCTGATGACCCTCCCGCCCCCTCTGCCTCCCCAGCAGTCTCCTCTGCAGGCGTTTTCTAATCCCATCTTGGTGTCTGCTTTCCGGAGGACTCGAACTCCCGCATTTCATATCTTAAGTTGGATACGAAGTTCACAGATGTTTGTTGCGTTATTCTTTATGCCTTTTGTATATCTGAAACACGTCACTAATTTTTTTTTTTTTTTTTTTTTTTTGCGGTACGTGGGCCTCTCACAGTTGTGGCCTCTCCCGTTGCGGAGCCCAGGCTCCAGACGCGCAGGCTCAGCGGCCATGGCTCACGGGCCCAGCCGCTCCGCGGCATGTGGGATCCTCCCGGACCAGGGCACGAACCCGTGTCCCCTGCATCGGCAGGCGGACTCAACCACTGTGCCACCAGGGAAGCCCACTAATTTTTTGATTATAAAAGACAAGATTATTACTTTATCTCACTGATAGCATCCTCAAGGGGAGTAGGAAGGGAGAGTGTCCTGGAATTGGTGTCGATTGATAGATCCATTCAGTGTTTCCATCTCTAGTTGTTTTGTCTTCATTCCCCTAATTATGCCAGGGATTTTCTGGTCCTTTTTAGCCAATTAGTGCAGATCATCATTTGGTTCAGATTCACATTAGTGACTTCCGCAAATGTCAGGACACCTGTCAACTGCCTGAATAAACACCTCCAATATGAAATTTCTGGTGATGGCATCCATATCGATAACCGCAGCCCAGTCCTCACAGTATCCCTCCCGGCTTGATCAAGACATTCTCAAAATCCTTACCACACTAATTTATATTTAGAAATATAAATTAGTGAATTCCTGCAATTCTTTCTGGGCATACCTCTTCTCTTCCCCTGATTCTGCGTTGTATCATCTGGACCACGTGGAGTCTGGATTCTGAATACTGCGGGAGAAACATGAGGGATGCGTCAGGAGGGAACTCAAGGGTGGGACAGTGAGCTGGTTAGGCTTAGGGTCCTCGTCATCCCCCCAGATACCACCACTCCAATAAGATACTAACGTTTTCCTGACCAGTGCCCTCCCATTCACCAAAGGGACCAAGTGGGGTTGTAAATTCAACTGACACTGTAATTCAGTAACTTCAAAATCAATCTCTGAGTTCAGTCTTCAGCAATTTTCAGCTCTGTAGCTATATGCAATAAAAGATTCTTTCATATAATGGCCCTGAATTTTATTTCGTGCCTTAAGGCGAACATTTCGATTTGAGCCTGTCATTTTCTTGCTTTAAATTATCCAGTGTTAGGAACAACCATCCAGCCGATGGTCCCAGCTTTCCTCACCCTTTATAAATTGGCCCACAGCAGCTGTTGGAGTCTCTCACGTTCAGTGGGCACATGGTCCCAGGTGACTGGAGGGTGTAGCACGATTACCTGTTCACCACTGCCTACCATCAGTAACCTCTTTTCTGTCGAATAATATGAACCAGAGTCCTACTGATTTTGGCCCCATGGAGTTAAGAAAACCAATATCAAGTAGCTCACATATCCCTAAGAGCTGTGTCGTGAATCCCACTCCCGGTACTAATTTCTGAAATCAGGATTCTTTGGTTGCAAGCACCAAAAATTGACTCTGAAAGAGCGAAACAAGAACAGGGGATTTATCGAAGAGACAGTGAAGCAGGGCAGGAAGGAAAAGCTAGACTCTGGGCCTCAGGATGGACAGGACCCAGGGCAGCTCTGGGCATCTAAGTAGCCTGGACATTCTCTTCAGGGCACTGCTGCGGGGTGCCTCAGCCCGTACCACCTTCCACCCCTGTGTGTCTCCATTAGAGACACAGACCCTTGAGGGAGGTGCTGATTGGGCTGGACTGGGGGTCTCGGACCTAACCGAATGGTGAGGGACATGGTGGTGGTGACTGGCCATCTCCCAGAAGCAACATGGGGCCAGGGAAGCTGAGGCCCCCATCCCCAAGGAAGCTTGGGGACAAAATCCCCAAGGTTTTGTCTGCAAAGCAGACAAAACCAGCACGGGGATTCCACACATCACTCCCTTTCAGTTCTGAGCCCTTTCACATTCTGGTTCCTCTTCCTGGAGGGCTTTACTCTCCTGTCGGCCTTTGGCATGGTTGTCATCTCCCCTAGAGAGTTTCTGGGAGCTTCCCTTCCTGGGATAAATGCCCCTCCTAAGTGATTCCATAGCACTTATCTCCCTGTATTGTAATTGTTTACTTGTCTTTCTCAGGAGATTTTGAGCTCAGTGATAGGAGGGATTATGTTTGCCTTGTTTACAGTTATAACCCCCCAATGGACACAATTCATGGCACAGAGTAGGTCCTCAATAGCTATTTGTCACATGAATAAAGGATGAAGACCTCCCTCTTTCACTAACCTGCCGTGACCTCAGGGAAGCCCCTTGCCTCTGGGCTTATTCGTAAAACACAGAGTAGCAGCATGTCTTGTTCAAGGATAGTTTGATGGCAAGAAGTAGAAATCCACTCAGGCTATCAACATAAGGGGGTATTATGAGAAGTCAGGGATGTCTCACAGAACTGGAGGGTTTCAGCAGGAGCTGGAAAGTGTCAGGAATCAGAACAGTTTCTTCTGCTCCCTCCCTGGGCTCTCGCTGAGCTCCAGGCTCTCGCCTGGTCTCTTCAGCCCGTGTCTCGGGTCCTTCTAGCTCTTGGGTCATGGGTTGAGTCCCCCTGGGAAGCAGCTCTGAGTCGGAGTTTATCCTGGAGGATATTCATTGGGAAGGTTCTCAAGACCAACACCTGTGGAAGGAAAGGAAGGATGCAGGAGCAGACAGAGGGAGAGGTCGAGTTGTGATACTATCCCCCAAATGTCCTCAGCAGATCTCACGGGAAGCTCTGGACCTGAGACTGTGAGAGGACTGGGTCTTTAACACACACAACCCCGCGACACCGCCCCCCCTCGCCCAACCCCCTCCCTGCCACCAGTAGTCATTGGATTGGGCTGCCCCGGGAAGAGGGCGTGACTTCGGGCAAGGCATCTCTCTTCAGCTGGGGCTGTCCTTGAAGGGGTGACAGCAGAGAGACATCTCCTATCAGCGGCACTTCCAGCAGCTGCGGGCGGGGTGGGGGGGTGGGGGGGTGGTGGTGGTGGTGGTGGTGGGGACACGCCCTCCATTCCTAAAGAGGGGTCCGGGCAGGGCACCATAATGTTCTCCACCTGAGACCGAGTGCCGGGCTTGGTTCAAGTTCTTGAGAAAGAATCTGATTGGCTTGGCTCTTGGTCAGGTGTCTACTTTAAAACCAATGAGCTGTGCTCAGGCAGATGCCCAGTTCCGCGGCATAAATAGCCCTTCAGTTCGGGAGGGGAGGGAACCCCAAAGAGGATGTATCGTGAAGAGCCTCCAAAATGTCCTCTACAAATTCAGTGATAGGTAGTACCAGATTGCTAAGATCGCGGGCTCTGCAACCAAACTGTTGTGTTTGAATCTTATCAGCTAGGACTGCATTTGGCAATGAGTAGCAGGAAATGATGATAGAGAGGCTTAAACAAGTGAGTGGTTTATTAGCTCATCCAGGGACAAGTTTGGGAGAAGGCAGTCCTGAGCTGGTACAGTAGCTCAAGGATGTCACTGGGACTTGGGATCCTTCGATTTTCCTGCTCCATCATATTTAGTTAATGATTTTCTCCTCATGGTTACAAGGTGACTGCTGCACCTCTGGTCATCACGTCTGTGTCCCCCTTAAATAACCAGAAGGAAAAGGAGCAACCAGAGAGGAGCAGGGAAAGGGGGACAAAGGGGTCTCCTCTAGCTAGGCTTTTTCTTTTTATTTGAAAAGAGGTGCTCCAAAGACTTTTACCTCTTGTTCATTGACCAAAATTGTGTTGCGGGCTACTTCCCAGCAGCAGGGGAGGCTGGGAAGGTGAGCCTTTCAGCCTTCCAGCCATAAAGGAAGGAAGAGAAAGGGGGCTTGATAATAGCTTTTGGGTGGTACATCCATTATGCGTGCCGCAGCCACGTGCTGCCTGTGTGACCTTGGGGAACCTACTTAACCTCTCCAGCCTCCGTGTCTCCACTGGTAAAAGGGAGATAATCATAGTATCTACATCATTAGGTGAGTTCATACAACAGCACCTGGTATATGGGGAACTCTCAATAGATGTTAGCCAGTATTGTCATTGCTCTGATGACCCGTGGTTCCAAAGGTAGCATCCGAGGCACAGTGGTGGAGTGGGGGAGTTAGGTGTCTGTCTCGCCCCTGCCCTGTGGGGTTCTGCCTTGGAAAGCACAGCTCACTGAAGTGTAAGTGATGTGACATCTTCTGGAGCAGTAGGTGGGGCCAGGATATGGTTCCAATTCGAAATGTTTGGGGTCAGAGAGAGGGGCCCCAGGGTTCAGGATGCAGCTGGGGGTGGGCGTGTCCCTATCTCCTGGGGCCTTTGGGCAGCCTTCAGATTGGGGGCTGGAACAGCTCAGTGGAGGGCGGGGCAGGTGGCATGTGACAGGCTGGCTGGGCCCCCTCTGGTTGGCGCGGGTTCATCTGAATGAGTGAAATTTGGCCCTGGGGCCCCAATGCCTCATTTCTCTTCTTCACTGTTGGGGAATCAGACCAAATTGATTGTAAGCAACTTTAATAAATTGATTCAATATGGTGAACAAAAAAGGCAAAAGCGAGGGGAAAAAGGCAAAATGCGTATTCCTTCCAGCCACGGGGCCAATGGTTAATTTCAGCTTCATAACCCTGTCCCAGCGGCTGGCAGCTTAAATAATTAAGTGGAGTGAGTGCTGGCTAAACGATGCTTCCTCCCCATGCTGGCTTATTCGTAGGGGAACCAATGGCCCGTGCAGTCGGAGCACTCTGCCTCCCACTGCCCTCGGGGGCCTGGGGTGGCATGCGTGCCAGGCATCCAGGTGGGCTCGGGACACACATGCACCCCCCAACACCTGCAGACCTGCACACACACACACTCAGGGCACACATGCACCCAGACAGGGAGGAAGCGCTGTGCACATTCTTGCATGCGGGCCCACCCCAGCCCCTACTCGCCCTGAAGTGGGCCTGGCCCCTCCCCACTCCCAGGCTCGGTTTCCCCATCAGTAATGCGGGCATTGGAACAGACCTCAGAGGGCCTCGAGGTGACTGGTGGAAAGAAAGCTCTTTGTGAACTGCCCAGGCCTTTGATCAGGCTTGCCTGGGCTTGTTTTCACATCCCCTGCTCTCTCCCTCTGAACCCCACCGCTCCCCAGGACCCAACTCAAGTTCGTCACATCTGTTCCCAGAAAAAGACCCAGTTCTTGGTCCTGTGTCTCCTCGCAAAGGACCTGCATCTTGAGCCTTTCCCTTCATCAGTTAGTTCCCTATTGTAGGCTCCAGGCAGAGTGGTTAAGAGCCCAGCTTTGGAGCCCCAGCGCCTGTGTTTGTGTGACCTTGGGCAAGTTACTTGACCTCTCTGTTCCTCAGTTTCCCCATATAAACTGGAGCATACCAGCTGGGCCGCTGGGTCGTTGTGAGGGGTCAGTGAGTGTGTAAAGTGCATAGAACTGTACCTGGCCCGGGGTGAACACACATATGTGTTAGCACCCCGGGGAGGAGCAGCCCATGCTGGTAGAGGTGAGTGGGCTCCCCTCGGTAGGGCAGGGCTTCCCAACCCCTGCTGCATATTGGAAACACCTGGGAAACTAACACCATGTTAACATCACAACAAGGCCCTCTCCTGACCACTTAAATTAGGATCTCCAGGGGCTTCCCTGGTGGCGCAGTGGTTGAGAGTCCGCCTGCCAATGCAGGTGACACGGGTTTGTGCCCCGGTCCGGGAAGATCCCACATGCCGCGGAGTGGCTGGGTCCGTGGGCCATGGCCGCTGAGCCTGCACGTCCGGAGCCTGTGCTCCGCAACGGGAGAGGCCACGGCAGTGAGAGGCCCGCGTACCGCAAAA